>NC_137116.1:16857249-16927249 GCF_949357685.1 Gobio gobio
AATGGCCTCGGAGGAGTATATTAAATTCCAGAGCATGCGTTTTCGGAACAACCCATAATAGCTCACTTCCTGTTGGGCTGACGCATAACTATGAGCACGAAAGTTGTTCGGCCCGATGAGGTCTATATGTGTACCAAGTTTCATACATGTACGTGCAAGTGTGTTTGATATATGGACCAAGTTTTCAGACCCCACTTAAGGGGGCGCTGTCGAGCCCCCCTGCCACGCCCGGGTACCAGCTTCAGCCCGGCTCTGATGGCCGTGCATTCCGACGCCTGTGCGAAGTTTCAAGAGTTTTCGAGCATGTTAAGTGCCCCAAAAGTACCCGGGAAGTCGAAAAAAAAAACAAAAAAACAAAAAAAAACAAAGAATTAAAGCTGCGAGCAGCGATGACGGGCCCAAGCCGGTGGCACCGCCACCCCGGTGGCATCAGTTTAACTGTGCACGGCAGGCAATAGGCATTTAAAATGGGAAAACATAAAAGGACTATGTCAAAGTCATCTGAATTCACCACATTAACTGCAGCAGTTGGTGCTGCTATGACCACAAACCACAACAGCCACATCTATGAGATCAATTAAATTTATATGAATTTCATGTCAGATTATGTCAAAGGTCAAATTGGAATGAGTTCAGAATACCATTCGAATGCTGATGTTGTTTTATTCTAACACTTCTCTTCATGTGTTTTTGAGCTACCTTAGCTACCATTTGTGCACCAATCTTATGCACCATAAAACATGCTTTAATTTCAATATGGGTGGTCCAATAAAAAATTTTTAATAAAAAATTTATAAATGGAGCCAAATCACAGAAACTGCAAAGATGATTTTAATATCAGTGTCAGGTAAGAGTAAGATGCGTGTCTACATTTTATGGAAGTTTATTATAAATAGCCACTTTTATAAAATCATGTGAAATTTATGTTTTAATACATTTATATTATATCAGTAAATAATTAATTTAAAGACATGTGCATCATACGTGATCTTGGCAAACACATCACATGACGTTTTTATTTCAAGTGATAGTTATTTGTGATAGTCTATATGAAAGGGTTAAATTATGATCAAGAGAGAAAGTCACACACACACACACACACACACACACACACACACACACACACACACACACACACACAATGATAGAGTGAGAGTGAGGGGGAGGGGAAGGACTGAGAGAAAGGCACACACACAAACTCACAGGGTGAGAGAGAGACCCCCCCCCCACACACACACACACACACACAGATAGAGAGGGGGAAGGGGAAAGACAGGCAGATGGCATTCCATAGACTTAATGGTTTGTATACTGTACAAACTGTACATTCTATCCCCCTACACTACCCCTAAGCCTACATATCGCACACACACACACACACACACCATAGCTGTCAACCCTCCCGTTTTTTCCGGGTTTCTCACGTATTTTAGCTCTTTTCCCGCTGTCTTCCCGTTTTAGTATTTTCCCGTAAAATATCCCGTATTTTTACGTTCTGATTGTGTTAACTCAGAACACGCAACTATCTGGTTTAGTGCCAGAAGACGCGAATGAGAAGTCGCGCGCACTGTGAGAAAATTTTCCGTGCACTCATCCGAGAGCGCGCACACGTCTCTCAGCGCGCAAATATTGAGTTCTCTTTCAAGTCTTGCTCTTGAATGGACAAACTCACGCAAAAAGTATGTCAACATATTGATGAGTATTCTAGCAGACATAGTCTGTATATGGCTTAAGTAAGCTTTATACAGTCCAGAAAAGACGACGCATATCCGAGGTCTTAAAGGGGCAGTAGCCTTTACTGCTGTCTGTTTAATGTCAAACAAAAGACAAGGGCATCACTCACTGCTCTTGATTGAATAACTTTTGTAAGTTTAATAGGATTAATCTTTAATTTATACAGTCATATATGCAATGTTATTTTACATTTGATCAATTTCTGTACCTGAAAACTAATGTTAGACGTACCTGAAAAACCTGAAAAGCATAGTTTATTTTATTAGTATCTTTGCTCAATAGTATTTATTTGTGCTGCTGCTTGTATTTAAATGATTTGTTCTTATTATTTTCTTTTGTTTTATTTGACAGTAGTCCTTTTTTCCCTGAACATAGCAAATACTGAACCGTACTGAAACGGTGAACCTTAAACCGTGATACAAACCGAACCGTGAGCAATCTGTACCGTTACACCCCTAGCGTAACGTATGATAAAATGACTGAAAAAAGGTTGGGAAACACTGGCTTAGGCTACTATCGAAGAAGAAGAAGACAGTTGCAGCCGCGGTTGGGAGGAAGAGGGAAAAAGTAGCGGGAAGTAAACTTCAAGGAGAGTATAGTAATAATAAATGATAATAAATGGAATAAATAAATAATAAATGAAAATAATAAATGTTATATTTACCCATGGCCTTCCTTGTTATACAGAAATGTAATAGTTATCAAACCTTCCTTAACTGTATAAATAATAAATGAAATATAGATGAATCATCATTAAAGCTACAATTTTCTCTGTTCCCGTTGTTCTTTGATGAACATTAATGACAGGCTGACTCCACAAAATGACTCTAATTTGCCTCTTTGAAAAATAATTCTCTAATTTAACCTTATTACTATACTAATTGTAATATAAATAATACAAATATTAGAAGAAAAATATTTTAAGTGGTCATTATTGACAATAAATATTGCACAACTAGTATTTAGTACCAAAAGATCTCCTCAAAATATTCAATAAATATTATTGAACTAAAATATAGAACATTTATTTAATTGAAAAATAGTTAAGGTGTATGGTCACATTTGACCATCAATTAGTATGAGTATGACCAATTAGTATGGAATACCTGAAGGCTAAGTACAATAAAAAACATTAACATTAATGTTAACATTGTTGCATTACTCTCCATTATAAAACGATCCTGTATGGTTGATGTAATAATCAATGCACACTATGCTGTACTGTTTACCAAAACTTGCTGCAAACCCCTGTAAAGTGGAGCTGTTGTGTATCAAGCCATTCAAATGTATTGACACAGCGCTAGAAGTATTGAGATTTCTGTGAAGCACGACTGCGCGCGCCGCCGGGAGATGATAGAGCATGTCGCAACTCCGTATGGTTTTTCAACACTCTGGCTTTAACTGTTATGCCATATTAGCGCCAAAACGCTATTTATTGTTTGAATTTCGCATTAAAACTTTAAAAAATGTAAAAGCTTAGACATTGTTTAATATCAAAAGCAGGTTTGGCAATTTGGCGTGAGATTAAGTTGGGCAGCGTGAGAGCGTGAGACAGAGCCTGAAAGCGTGAGTGTCACGCCAAATGCGTGAGAGTTGGCAACCCTAGGCAAAAGAGAACTTGATGTGAGCAGGAAACTGACGCGAGTCTATCTTTGCATCGAGTGTGTGTGTGTGTGTGTGTGTGTGTGTGTGTGTGTGTGTGTGTGTGTGTGTGTGTGTGTGTCAGTGTCCCTTGAATAGCTGACATGAGACGCATCCACACAGACAGGACACTGACACACACACATACACATACACACACACACAGACAGGACACACACACACACACACACACACAGACAGGACACTAACACACACACAGACAGGACACTGGCATACAGCGCGCTCTCTTGTGTCTTGTCGCGCTTGGAAGCATGTACATGAATAGGAGCGTGATCATGTAACGCTAAGCAAAAATGGATATAAAAACGGACGCTGTGTTATTTGCGTTAAATATTTTTAATGCGTTAAGCTTCCGTTTCACGTTGACCGAGTTTGGTGGAGATTGAATAAATCACCTACGAGGAGAACGTAAAAACTCAGACCCTGAATTATACAAATATTCACGTTCAAACAAAAACTTTCTGTGAAAAAAAGACACTTATAAACAGACACTTGTAGAAAATAATGTGAATTTTTTTTAAAAATAAATTTGAACTATGTCAGTAAATAATGAATTTAAAGACAAATGTGTCAAAAGTGATCTTTGCAAAAAATGATCACAGCACATGACCTTCTGTAAAGCACATGTATAGAAAACACACTCACACTCCTCTGTTTTAAAAAAAGAGTTCTGTCTGAATGAGTACATGAAATCACGGCTGTCAGATGATAAGAATTGTAACTCAAATGTGATTTAGAAAATGAGTCCTGTAGTGATATAGTGTCATAGTTCATGTCCACATTAACCACTACGTTGTAATACCAATACCCATGTCCTCATAAATCACATAAGCAAGCACAGAGAGAGAGAGAGAGAGAGAGAGAGAGAGAAAGGGAGTTTCAAAAATAATACAACACTGCCCCCTTTTGGTGATAGAGGGGAGGGCACACAAACAGTCAAAAACATTATTAAACTTTGACATGTTGCCATGGCAGCATTATTTGAAATATCAGGAATTCATTCATATGTCTCTATCTGTCATGTTTTCACATTATACTGATGAAGTTTGAAGTCAATCGTGTGAAAATAAGATGGTGATTCAAAGCATTTTTGAAAGTGACACACTTCCTGCTGCCAGTTGGTGGCGCTATAACTTTGACTCACAAAAGTCATATCCATGTGATCGGCCTCTTACAACGAACACACAGCTGAAGTTTCATCCAAATCAGTCAATGTTTGCACAAGTTATTACACACTTCCTGTTTACCTTTTCTCGCCATAAATTCGTTGCTTCGCCACGGCCAAACCGTTTAAGATATCAAAAATCCGTTCGCAATTTAGCATCCTCTGTGTCTTGACTTCATGCTGACCGAGTTTGGCACTGATTGAAACAATGGCCTCGGAGGAGTATATTAAATTCCAGAGCATGTGTTTTCAGAACAACCCATATTAGCTCACTTCCTGTTGGGCTGACACGTAACTTAGAGCACGAAAGTTGTTTGGCCCGATGAGGTCTATATGTGTACCGAGTTCCATACATGTACGTGCAAGTGTGTTTGATATATAGACCAAGTTTTCAGACCCCACTTTAGGGGGCGCTGTCGAGCCCCCCTGCCACGCCCGGGTACCAGCTTCAGCCCGGCTCTGATGGCCGCGCATTCCGATGTGTGTGCAAAGTTTCAAGAGTTTTTGAGCATGGTAAGGGCCCCAAAAGTGCCCGAGAAGTCGATAAAATAATAATAATAATTAAAGCTGCGAGCAGCGATGACGGGCCCAAGCCGGTGGCACCGCCACCCCGGTGGCATCAGCTTAACTGTGCATGGCAGGCAATATGCATTTAAACAGGATAATTTTTTTTAATCGCTCGAATGTGTCACATTTACCGCAGCAGCTGATGCCACTATCACCACAAGCCACACCCATGATGTCATTTAAATGTAGATGATTTTTAATGTCATAGGATGAAATAGATTACTTTCAAATATGTAAAAAAAATTTATTTACAAATAAATGTAAAATAACTATATCAAAGTAATCTGAATACACCACATTTATGCCTACAAATGTATGAGTTAAACTTTACTCCATCAGAATGCCAGAATGCTGTTGTATGCTGCAGGCAACGGATATCCAGCCATCCCCCTCCACACACACAGAGAGAGAGAGAGAGAGAGAGAGAGAGAGAGAGAGACAGACAGACAGACAGACAGACAGACAGACAGACAGACAAGGTTTTTTTTATCCTGCTTCAAAACTAACACAATGCTGCCATTTTCTGTTCATTGAGGGGAGGACATTCAGAGAGTGGTATATAGATGAATTATTTTAAATAAATAAATATATTGATCTGAAAAATAGTATATTCATTTTAAATTCATCCAGGTTCAAGAGGTAAATAAACATCATCAAGAGAGAAAGTCTCTCACACACACACACACACACACACACACACACACACACACACACACACACACACACACACACACACACACACACACACACACACACACTCACACACTCACACAGTGAGAAAGTGAGAGTGAGGGGGGGAGGGGAAGGAAAGGCAGAGGACATTGCATAGACTTAATGGTTTTTATACTGTACAAACTGTACATTCTATCCCCTACACTACCCCTACTCCTAAACCTACCATCACAGAAAACATTCTGCATTTTTACATTTTGAATAAAACATTATTTAGTATGTTTTTAAAGCTAGACAGTGAATTAAAGCATTTTTGAAAGTGACACACTTCCTGCTGCCAGTTGGTGTCCACACACACACACACACACACGTTGGGTTTTCATGTTTTATGGGGACCTTCCATAGGCGTAATGGTTTTAATACCGTACATACCGTATATTCTATCCCCCTTCACTGCCCCTGCCCCTAAACCTACCCATCAAGGGAGACATTCTGCATTTTTACATTTTCAAAAAACATCACTTAGTCTGATTTATAAGATGTTTTCCTCATGGGGACCTAAAAATGTCCCCACAAGGATGAGGATTTCGGATATTGCCATCTTTATGGGGACATTTTGTCCCCATAACGTAGGTGTTACCCATGAAATGATAACATTAATTTGGAATTTTTTTTTTTTTTTTTACTTGTATTCCTCTTGTGCAGAACTCACACAGTACACATTTGGTCGTTGTTATTGTAGTTTACTTTAGTTGAGTATTTGTGCACATTTGTGTGTGTGCGTGTGTGGTCAAACTGCAAACACAAAACAATTCACAATTATTATCTAGTAATGTTCACATCACCAAATACGTTTCTAAAACATTGTAACATCAGCTTTGTGTACTAAGCATTAAACTTTGTTTAACTAAATGCAACATATTTTACAGGCAATACAAACTGTAAATGTCTAAAACAAAACAAATATATAACATTAGGCGTTTAGGCGCTAATCGCAAATAGCGATCTTCATAGTGATACACAAACCATCACAACACTTAAACAACATAA
Organism: Gobio gobio; assembly: GCF_949357685.1. Lineage (NCBI taxonomy): Eukaryota > Metazoa > Chordata > Actinopteri > Cypriniformes > Gobionidae > Gobio > Gobio gobio. The sequence continues at coordinate 16,864,100 of NC_137116.1, forward strand.
CACTTCTCACCACGCTGGGAATATAATGTAAGATAATAGTTTTAGCTGGAATTGTTAAATGTTCAAATCTTCATTTGAGATCAACATGGCTTTCTCACTCAGTTCTCTAAGTTCAGTTTGTTTTTCCCTGCACTTCTTCCTGCACGATCACATCACTTGCGCTCACCGGAACAACGTCCTTAAAGGGGCAGCACCCAACATCAGGGATTACCAGTCCCCACACACACACACACACACACACACACACACACACACACACACACACACACACACACACACACACACACACACACACACACACACACACACACACACACACACACACACACACACACACACACACACACACACACACACACACACACACACACACACACACACACACAGACAAATCCCTGAAGAGATGGAATGTTTTTTTTTTTATCCTGTTTCAAAACTAACACAATGCTGCCATCTTGTGTTCATTGAGGGGAGGGCACACACAGGCACAATACATTATTCAAATAAATATTTATAAAATATATATATATTCATCTGAAAAATAGTATAGTCTTTTAAAATTAATCTAAGTTCAATTGCCAAACATACAATCTTAATTTAATTGAAATCAAAATATGATTTTACAAGATGAGAGAATTTCTGTTCCCCTTTTTTGTCCTTATTTAATCCCTCGGCATGGCAACACCTTTTGAGATATCCAAAATCAGTTCGCATTTTAGCATCTTCAGTATCTTTGTTTCATGTTGACCGAGTTTGGTGGATATTGAATAAATCGCCTACGAGGAGAACGTAAAAACTCAGACCCTGAATTATAAAAATATTCAGCTTCAAACCAAAATATCTGACTTCCTGTTGGTCGGAAATAATGACTGTAAATTAGAAAGTTGTCCGGCTCGAAGAGATCAATATATGTACCGAGTTTGGTGACTGAAGATAAAACTAACCCCCCCACTTTTGTCAAAAGGTGGCGCTAGAGAGCCCCTCATCCCCGCCCGTTTCTGAGGCTTTGCCAATGTGTACTGACTGACATCTCTGATGTGTGTGTTGAGTTTCAAGCAGTTTCAAGCAATTTCAAGCATGCTAAGAGCCTCAGAACAGCCAAAAGATTATTAAACTTTGACACGTTGCCATGGCAACAGTATTTGAAATTTCAGGAATCCATTTCATACGTCTCTATCTGTCATGTTTTCACATTATACTGATGAAGTTTGAAATAAATCGGGTGCAAATAAGATGGTGATTCAAAGCATTTTTGAAAGTGACACACTTCCGGCTGCCAGTTGGTGGCGCTATAACTTTGACTCACAAAAGTCATATCCATGTGATCGGCCTCTTACAACGAACACACAGCTGAAGTTTCATCCAAATCAGTCAATGTTTGCACAAGTTAAAACACACTTCCTGTTTCCCTTTTCTCGCCATAAATTCGTTGCTTCGCCACGGCCAGACTTTTCGAGATATCAAAAAGCCGCTCGCAATTTAGCATCCTCAATATCTTTTCTTAATGCTGACCGAGTTTGGTGCTGATTGAAACAATGGCCTAGGAGGAGTATATCAAATTGCAGAGCATGCGTTGTCCGAACAACCCATAGTAGCTCACTTCCTGTTGGGCTGACGCATAACTTAGAGCACGAAAGTTGTTCGGCCCGATGAGGTTTATATGTGTACCGAGTTTCATACATGTACGTGCAAGTGTGTTCGATATATGGACCGAGTTTTCAAACCCCACTTTAGGGGGCGCTGTCGAGCCCCCCTGCCACGCCCGGGTACCAGCTTCAGCCCGGCTCTGATGGCCGCGCATTCCGATGCGTGTGCAAAGTTTCAAGAGTTTTTGAGCATGGTAAGAGCCCCAAAAGTGCCCGAGAAGTCGATAAAATAATAATAATAATTAAAGCTGCGAGCAGCGATGACGGGCCCAAGCCGGTGGCACCGCCACGCCGGTGGCATCAGCTTAACTGTGCACGGCAGGCAATAGGCATTTAAAATGGGAAAACATAAAAGGACTATGTCAAAGTCATCTGAATTCACCACATTAACTGCAGCAGTTGGTGCTGCTATGACCACAAACCACAACAGCCACATCTATGAGATCAATTAAATTTATATGAATTTCATGTCAGATTATGTCAAAGGTCAAATTGGAATGAGTTCAGAATACCATTCGAATGCTGATGTTGTTTTATTCTAACACTTCTCTTCATGTGTTTTTGAGCTACCTTAGCTACCGTTTGTGCACCAATCTTATGCACCATAAAACATGCTTTCATTTCAATATGGGTGGTCCAATAAATTCTTTTTAATAAAAAATGTATAAATGGAGCCAAATCACAGAAACTGCAAAGATGATTTTAATATCAGTGTCAGGTAAGAGTAAGATGCGTGTCTACATTTTATGGAAGTTTATTATAAATAGCCACTTTTATAAAATCATGTGAAATGTATGTTTTAATACATTTATATTATATCAGTAAATAATTAATTTAAAGACATGTGCATCATACGTGATCTTGGCAAACACATCACATGACGTTTTTATTTTAAGTGATAGTTATTTGTGATAGCCTATATGAAAGGGTTAAATTATGATCAAAAGAGAAAGGCACACACACACACACACACACACACACAATGATAGAGTGAGAGTGAGGGGGAGGGGAAGGACTGAGAGAAAGGCACACACACAAACTCACAGGGTGAGAGAGAGACCCCCCCCACACACACACACACAGATAGAGAGGGGGAAGGGGAAAGACAGGCAGATGGCATTCCATAGACTTAAATGGTTTGTATACTGTAAAAACTGTACATTCTATCCCCCTACACTACCCCTAAGCCTACATATCGCACACACACACACACACACACACACACACACTACCCCTAAACCTACCATCACAGAAAACATTCTGCATTTTTACATTTTTATTAAAAAATTGTTTAGTATGCTGTTAAAGCTATTTTTATTTACGGGGACACATGAAATGTCTTCATAAACCATGATTATGTTGTAATAAACACCCCTCCAACACACGCATTTCTGAGGCTTTGCCCATTTCCACTGACTGACATCTCTGATGTGTGTGTTGAGTTTCAAGCAATTTCAAGCATGCTAAGAGGAATTATACAAATATTCACGTTCAAACCAAAATATCTGACTTCCTGTTGGTCAGAGCTAATGACTGTAAAGTAAAAAATTAACTAATTAATCACATTTTTTTCTGTAATTAATCACGATTAATCGCAAGTTTTTAATATTTTAAGTTTGTAATATTTTGATATTGTAATAATTTCAGTTACTCTCCAAATTAATTTAGAAACAATTTAAAGACAGCATATTGTAAATATGTGTTGTATTGTCATTTTTTATGAATGAAGGCCAGTATCACTGATACTAAATTCTCTATGAAACATTAATGACGTTACATTACAGTATAACTGAAAGCTCCCAATTTCAACATTTATTAGTCTTTAAAAAACAACTTTTAATTTAAGTGAACTTAAAAAAATCTTTACATAAACCCAAAATAATAAATGTTATATTTACCCATGGCCTTCCCTGTTATACAGAAATGTAATAGTTATCAAACCTTCCTTAACTGCATAAATAATAAATGAAATATAGATGAATCATCATTAAAGCTACAATTTTCTCTGTTCCCGTTGTTCTTTGATGAACATTAATGACAGGCATTATCAGTGCTCCTGTCACTTTAAGAACAACCGCGGATCTCACGCGCGGTCCCGCGCATCTCATTTCCTCACAACTCTTTAAAGTTCATTTAAGACGTTATTTAACTAATTTAAGACTCTAATATGAGAATACTCAAAATCCTCTGTGTTATTGTTTGTTCAACAGCAAAAGAGAACTCGATGTGAGCAGGAAACTGACGCGAGTCTATCTATGCGTCGAGTGTGTGTGTGTTTGTGTGTGTGTGTGTGTGTGTCAGTGTCCCTTGATTAGCTGACATGAGACGCATCCACACAGACAGGACACTGACACACACACACACACACACACACACACACACACACACACACACACACACACACACACACACACACACACACACACACACACACACACACACAGGACACACACACACACACACACACACACACACACACACACACACACACACACACACAGACAGGACACTGGCATACAGCGCGCTCTCTTGTGTCTTGTCGCGCTTGGAAGCATTTACATGAATAGGAGCGTGATCATGTAACGCTAAGCAAAAATGGATATAAAAACGGACGCTGTGTTATTTGCGTTAAATATTTTTAATGCGTTAAGCTTCCGTTTCACGTTGACCGAGTTTGGTGGAGATTGAATAAATCACCTACGAGGAGAACGTAAAAACTCAGACCCTGAATTATACAAATATTCACGTTTAAACAAAAACTTTCTGTGAAAAAAGACACTTATAAACAGACACTTGTAGAAAATAATGTGAATTTTTTTTTTAAATAAATTTGAACTATGTCAGTATGAATTTAAAGACAAATGTGTCAAAAGTGATCTTTGCAAACACAGCACATGACCTTCTGTAAAGCACATGTATAGAAAACACACTCACACTCCTCTGTTTTAAAAAAAGAGTTCTGTCTGAATGAGTACATGAAATCACGGCTGTCAGGTGAAAAGAATTGTAACTCAAATGTCATTTAGAAAATGAGTCCTGTACTGATATAGTGTCATAGTTCATGTCCACATTAACCACTACGTTGTAATACAATACCCATGTCATCATACACATTTGTGTCCTCATAAATCACATAAGCAAGCACAGAGAGAGAGAGAGAGAGAAAGGGAGTTTCAAAAATAATACAACACTGCCACCTTGTGGTGATAGAGGGGAGGGCACACAAACATCCAAAAACATTATTAAACTTTGACATGTTGCCATGGCAACATTTTTTGAAATATTAGGAATCCATTCATATGTCTCTATCTGTCATGTTTTCACATTATACTGATGAAGTTTGAAGTCAATCAGGTGAAAATAAGACAGTGATTTAAAGCATTTTTGAAAGTGACACACTTCCTGCTGCCAGTTGGTGGCGCTTTAACTTTGACTCACAAAAGTCATATCCATGTGATCGGCCTCTTACAACGAACACACAGCTGAAGTTTCATCCAAATCCTTCAATGTTTGCACAAGTTATTACACACTTCCTGTTTCCCTTTTCTCGCCATAAATTTGTTGCTTCGCCACGGCCAAACCGTTTGAGTTATCAAAAATCCGCTCGCAATTTAGCATCCTCTGTGTCTTGACTTCATGCTGACCGAGTTTGGCACTGATTGAAACAATGGCCTCGGAGGAGTATATTAAATTCCAGAGCATGTGTTTTCAGAACAACCCATATTAGCTCACTTCCTGTTGGGCTGACACGTAACTTAGAGCACGAAAGTTGTTTGGCCCAATGAGGTCTATATGTGTACCGAGTTTCTTACATGTACGTGCAAGTGTGTTTGATATATAGACCAAGTTTTCAGACCCCACTTTAGGGGGCGCTGTCGAGTCCCCCTGCCACGCCCGGGTACCAGCTTCAGCCCGGCTCTGATGGCCGCGCATTCCGATGTGTGTGCTAAGTTTCAAGAGTTTTTGAGCATGGTAAGGGCCCCAAAAGTGCCCGAGAAGTCGATAAAATAATAATAATAATAATAATTAAAGCTGCGAGCAGCGATGACGGGCCCAAGCCGGTGGCACCGCCACGCCGGTGGCATCAGCTTAACTGTGCACGGCAGGCAATATGCATTTAAACAGGAGAATATTTTAGAATCGCTCGAATGTGCCACATTTACCGCAGCAACTGGTGCCACTATCACCACAAGCCACACCCATGATGTAATTTAAATTTAGATTAATTTTAATATCATAGGATAAAATAGATAAAAGTTATATTTTCCTGCTCAAAATTTTGTAAGTCCAGAAGGCCAGTATTTAATTCAAGGTGTTTGTAGTTCTTTTTTACTTATTCACACTAAAGTAGGGATGAAACGGTAGGGGTGTGCATTGGCACTGCCCTCACAATTCGATTCGATTACGATTCACCAGGTAACGATTCGATTCAATTCGATTCTACGATGCATTGCGATGCATCAAAATTCTACTGCACACAACAAGGCAAATTTTTAATCAGTCATCATGAGGGAATACAAGCAGTCAGATATTGAACAACAGATTGTATTGGCTGCTATGTGTGTATTATCACTCTCCTGTATCTTTGACATAAATGTCATTAAATAAAATAAAATAGAATGGTACAGGGTATTGGATATGGCATTTTCAAACCTGAAAAAGAAAACATAAATCACTGCTTTCAGTGCTTTGAATGAGAAATGTTTTTCGTCTCTCTGCTTTAGAACCATTTGAAATTATATAGAGCAATAATAACCAACTAAGTTAACTTTTTCCAGCAGTGAACATAAGTGTTTTTTTTTTACACACAGTAAAAAGCTCTAAGACAGGGCACTTCATGAACTCCTGTGCAAATATTAATCCGTAATTACAGTCACACTATTGTAACAACAACCACCACCCAGGCACCAATAAAAATATTCAGTCCAACACACACAGTAACGTTGACACTAGCGACTCGCCAATTCTCGTGCTTGATTTTAGTGTGGCAGGCGCGTTAGCAGGGCGTAAGCAGCGCATATTTTTTTCGGCGCCCATGTTAACAGATTAGAGCATTCACATCGCACGCAGAGGCGGCGCGGCAGCGCATCGCAGGAGCAGAAGCAGTAGTGCCGCGATCGTTTCGGCGCCGAGTCTATTTTTGCCACGCTGCTCACGCTGATTTAAAGCCACAGTGGATTGTTCTTGATCAAAACTGACCAGATTAACATGGAATATAACAAATTTCACCATGAAATCATGTAGTGAAGTGTCCCGTGTGTTTCACAATCACCATATGACATCCAGAGCTGTTAAAAAAATTAAAAACACAACACTGCCAGCAGTTTTTGCCCAAACTTCAAAAGCCTGTTTAAATGATTAAAGCATATATTCACTTTAATGTTAACTTACATTTATCATGTGAACTACTTATATACAACAAGTTATATGCATGTTTGATTGGGACAGAGGGGAACGCGGTCGCATTTGCAGCATATGCTGCCCATCATAAATCAAAGCACGAGACAGACGGGGCTCGGAGGAGAAGACCGGAAAATGTTACATAATGTACAATATTTGTCTGTATTTGCAATATCTGCGCGAGACAAAAGCTGCCCGTGTGAATCCACAATGGGGGCGCGTGCTCCGGCTCTCCATACCCACTGCTCCGCGTGCGGTGTGAAGCCGGCGTCAGAATCCGAAATGTGCCCAGATGTCCGCTTTCCAATCTTTGGGTGCGTTTTTAATTACCCGTCTATCACGGTCATCTCCCTCCGCCTCAGCCATCTTGATTGTTGTTGTTATGACCTTGGAAGTAATTGAAACTTCACAACTTTATTGTCCAACTCAAGTCCAGAAAATAAACGGTGACATAATCGATTATGGCACTTTGCCGCATCGATGCTGAATCGTGCATGCCCCGCATTGCGATGCATCGCTGAATCGATTATTGTTGACACCACTATGAAACGGTATGGAAATTTAACATCACGATTATAGTGACCCAAATTATCACGGTTATCAATATTATCACGGTTTTGTTCAAACAAGATGAAAGTGTTCAAAAAGAACAGATGCACACACTTAAAACATTTCAACAAGTTTTATATTTGAAATTAAACAAACAACAAATAACTAAAGCAGCTCTAAGCACTTTTTTAAGCTAGATTCTGTGGGATTTCTTTACTTAATGGCCGTCGTCAATAGCAACGCATAACGCATAAATAATAATAATTTGTCGTAAATATAATCTCTAATATTATCTCTGTAAATATATTCTCAAGAAATATTCTCATCAGTGTTCAGCTATGATGCATTTAAATCTAGCATATTTTGTGTTAGAGCCCAAACAGTATCCAAGTGAAATAATGCATATCCATATTTCCATATGATTTGACAGTTTATTTTATTAAATATCAAAATGTGTGCATCATACCTGACACCTAGATGAACACTTTACAGTCAGTTTTATGACTGTCATTCTCTTTAAATGCTAGTGAAGTTTGGTAACGTTATACACGTTTCAATGTTGTATGTAACTTTGCAGACGGTCCCTAACTTCGCCAGCGTTATGCCAGTCATATCAGATGCGCTGTGGTTCTGCTGTGTTTTTTTAAACCATTTTACCTAAATCACCAAAATAATAAATGTTATATTTACCCATGGCCTTCCCTGTTATACAGAAATGTAATAGTTATCAAACCTTCCTTAACTGCATAAATAATAAATGAAATATAGATGAATCATCATTAAAGCTACAATTTTCTCTGTTCCCGTTGTTCTTTGATGAACATTAATGACAGGCATCATCAGTGCTCCTGTCACTTTAAGAACAGCCGCGGATCTCACGCGCGGTCCCGCGCATCTCACGCGCGGTCCCGCGCATCTCATTTCCTCACAACTCTTTAAGTTCATTTAAGACGTTATTTAACTAATTTAAGACTCGAATATGAGAATACTCACAATCCTCTGTGTTATGGTTTGTTCAAGAGCAAAAGAGAACTCGATGTGAGCAGGAAACTGACGCAAGTCTATCTATGCGTCGAGTGTGTGTGTGTGTGTGTGTGTGTGTGTGTGTGTGTGTGTGTGTGTGTCAGTGTCCCTTGATTAGCTGACATGAGACGCATCCACACAGATAGGACACTGACACACACACACACACACACACACACACACACACACACACACACACACACACACACACACACACACACACACACACACACACACACACACACACACAGCATACCGCAGCATAGCCATACAGTTTAAGTTCACCCACACTTTATATTAATAAAAAGGTTTACAGTGCAAATACTGTTGTTGCATATACTGTGCATAAAATTTGAAAACATTTGCAAAAAACACCACTGTATCATTAATTTTTTTTTTTAAACCTTTAAGTAACCATTTTTTAAACATCTATAAACATTACTTTTACATAGATAGACGGACCAGATATTCCTAACACTTTGGGAATACTTAAGGGTTACTAGTTGTTTTGTAAACTGTCTATAAACATTATCTGGATGGTTATTATAAAGTTGCAACCGATGACTATAATACCTTGTTAAATAGTTAATAAACAGTACCAGTAAAACGTGGGCAGTACCAGTAAAACATGTAAACAGTACCAGTCAAACATGTGGGTTGTCCTGATACTGTACTTCAAAATGTAATAGTGTAAAAATTGCCACAGAATAAAGTAATTGTTCAAGATCTATTGGTAACTCATAAAAATAATGTCATATTTGCATAAACTGTCACTACCATATATATCCCGACACTAGCACATTAAGATAAGCTATGAAAAAAATAATGTTCCTCTGCCTCTTTCTGGTTAAATAATGTTTATAATAATTGTTAATATAGCAAGCTATATTAACTATTCCAGGTTATTTATGCATAGCATAAATAATAGTTAGTAGAGCATGCTATGCCACTTTCATCAAAACCTATTACAAAGCTATAGCAATCTCATGTCATTCCGTCTTTTCGAAAAAAAAGTTGCACTAACTGTTCGTTACAAGCAGCATTTGCCGTCAGGCAGGTAACGATAGCTAACATAAACATATTTTTGCTAGCCTACCTGCTGCAAACTTACACTTTTTTTGTACAAGACAAGTAGAGCTATTTTATCCAGTGTAATTTATCACATACCACTATCTTGTTTTTTCTTATCCTCCTCTTCCTTTCTCTTTTTTCTTTTCTGGCTTCCTGAAGCATAAAATTCCGCTTAAAATCCGAAGATTTTGTATTTTGCCGCAGCAGAGATCGCGTGGTTGGCTGGCTGCTGTCAGCGACTACTGAGAGGGGCCCCTTAAGGGGGATCCCGATAACAGTGTCATTGCACTTTACTGCATTGACTATCAATGGGGCGCTCACACAGTTTGTCGTTTCATTTTATTCTTAACCTGTCGCTGTCTTGGGGCCCCAGGCCAGCTCGGGGCCCCAAGCAATTGCTTGGTTTGCCTGCCTTGTCGCGACGGGCCTGCACACACACACACACACACACACACACACACACACACACACACACACACACACACACACACACACACACACACACACACACACACACACACACACACACACACAGAAAGAGAGTTTAAAAAATAACACAACACTGCCACCCTTTAGTGAGGGGAGGGCAGACAGAGAATAAATATTCAGAAGAAATATATTAAATAAAATAAATATATTGATCTGAAAAATAGTATGATTATTTTAAAGCTATTTGGTTACATTTTAATAAAACATTGTTTTAGTATGTTTTTAAACACACACACATACACGTTGTAATACCAGTGTAATACCCATGTCATTATACAAATTTGTGTCCTCATAAATCACATAAACAAGAGAGAGAGAGAGAGAGAGAGAGAGAGAGAGAGAGAGAGAGAGAGAGAGAGAGAAACAAGTTTTTTTTAATCCTGCTTCAAAACTAATACAATGCTGCCATCTTGTGTTCATTGAGGGGAGAGCAGCACAGACAGATACAGAATTGATTATTTAAAAAAATATTTAAAATAAATATATATATTCATCTGAAAAATAGTATAGTCATTTTAAATTAATCTAAGTTCAATTACCAAACATACAATCTTAATTTAATTTAAATCAAAATATTATTTTACAAGATATGAGACAATTTCTGTTCCCCTTTTTTTGTCCTTATTTAATCCCTCGCCATGGCAACACCGTTTGAGATATCCAATATTCGTTCGCATTTTAGCATCTTCCGTATCTTTGTTTCATGTTGACCGAGTTTGGTGGAGATTGAATAAATCGCCTACGAGGAGAACGTAAAAACTCAGACCCTGAATTACATAAATATTCACCTTCAAACCAAAATATCTGACTTCCTGTTGGTCGGAGCTAATGACTGTAAATTAGAAAGTTGTCCGGCTCGAAGAGAACAATATATGTACCGAGTTTGGTGACTGAAGATAAAACTAACCCCCCCACTTTTGTCAAAAGGTGGCGCTAGAGAGGCCCTCATCCCCGTCCATTTCTGATGCTTTGCCAATGTGTACTGACTGACATCTCTGATGTGTGTGTTGAGTTTCAAGCAGTTTCAAGCAATTTCAAGCATGCTAAGAGCCTCAAAACAGCCAAAAGATTATTAAACTTTGACACGTTGCCATGGCAACAGTATTTGAAATTTCAGGAATCCATTTCATACGTCTCTATCTGTCATGTTTTCACATTATACTGATGAAGTTTGAAGAAAATGGGGTGAAAATAAGATGGTGATTCAAAGCATTTTTGAAAGTGACACACTTCCTGCTGCCAGTTGGTGGCGCTATAACTTTGACTCACAAAAGTCATATCCATGTGATCGGCTTCTTATAACAAACACACAGCTGAAGTTTCATCCAAACCAGTCAATGTTTGCACAAGTTATAACACACTTCCTGTTTCCCTTTTCTCGCCATAAATTCGTTGCATCGCCACGGCCAGACTTTTCGAGATATCAAAAATCCGCTCGCAATTTAGCATCCTGGATATGTTCACGTAATGCTGACAGAGTTTGGCAATGATCGAAACAATGGCCTCGGAGGAGTATATTAAATTCCAGAGCATGCGTTTTCCGAACAACCCATAATAGCTCACTTCCTGTAGGGCTGACGCATAACTTAGAGCACGAAAGTTGTTCGGCCTGATGAGGTCTATATGTGTACCGAGTTTCATACATGTACGTGCAAGTGTGTTTGATATATGGACCAAGTTTTCAGACCCCACTTTAGGGGGCGCTGTCGAGCCCCCCTGCCACGCCCGGGTACCAGCTTCAGCCCGGCTCTGATGGCCGCGCATTCCGACGCCTGTGCGAAGTTTCAAGAGTTTTCGAGCATGTTAAGTGCCCCAAAAGTACCCGAGAAGTCGAAAAAAAAAAAAAAAAAAAAAAAAAAAAAAAAAACAAAGAATAATCCTTAGGGGAACAATAGGGCTCTGCGCCCTTTCAGGGCTTGGGCCCTAATAAGAAACAGAGGAAGAACAATAGGGCTCTGCGCCCTTTGGGCTTGGGCCCTAATAAGAAACAGAGGAAGAACAATAGGGCTCTGCGCCCTTTCAGGGCTTGGGCCCTAATAATAATTAAAGCTGCGAGCAGCGATGACGGGCCCAAGCCGGTGGCACCGCCACGCCGGTGGCATCAGCTTAACTGTGCACTGCAGGCAATATGCATTTAAACAGGATAATTTTTTTAAATCGCTCGAATATGTCACATTTACCGCAGCAGCTGGTGCCACTATCACCACAAGCCACACCCATGATGTCATTTAAATGTAGATGATTTTTAATGTCATGGGATGAAATAGATCTCTTTCAAATATGTGAAAAGTTATCTTTTCCTGCTCAAAATGTTATAAGTCCAGAAGGCCAGTATTTAATTCAAGGTATTTGTATAGTTCTTTTTTTACTTATTCACAAGTGATAGTTATTTGTGATAGTCTATGATATGAAAGGGGTAAATTATCATCATCAAGAGAGAAAGGCACACACACAAACTCACAGGGTGAGAGAGAAACCCCACACACACACACCCAGGGTGAGCCTGAGAGTGAGGGGGGAGGGGAAGGACTGAGAGAGAGGCAATCTGCACATTGAACAAGATTCACAAGATTTTAACAACAAAAAGAAATAAAATCTAAAATCTAAATGGTGGGAGAAAGTTTTTTTTACTTCAATCTCTGAAAACATTATTTTGAATATATTTGAAATCACAGATGTTGGGTGATGAGAATTGTAACTCAAATATAATTTAGAAAACTAGTCCTGTCTGAATAGTGATATGTCAGTGAGATCAGCTCGGGCGCGCACACCGTCTATGGGTGATGTCACGTATTTTGCGAAATGCGCAGTTAGGTGATGTGTCGCCCTCCACACGTTGCGAAACAGACTCCGAAATGGGGAAATGTAAATTTGCGGACTCCTGGTTGGAGTAGGATGAGTTTAAACAATGACCGCAGGGTTTTTCTATGGTTTTTCCTGCATAGCGGCCGCCTCCGTCACATTTCGTGCCACCTCCGTCTGTCGACAAAACTCAAGACAGGCAGTCACTTGCTCAGATTAGGCATGTCGTGGTAATTAAATAATCATCAGAAATATATATTGTCACATGATCTTTCAGCAATCATTATTAGTATTTTATGATTTGCTAGTACAAAGTCATCTAAAGCCATTCCATAGCTGAATGTCTTTCCTCCGCTGTAGCTGTCCATCATTCTCCGTTCAGCATTCAAACTGCGCGTCGTGTTTGGTTACAGTCAGTCAGCTGCTCGGTAAAGCTCACTCCAAGATGATATATTCCCGTTATAATACTTGATATGCAGATAAAATAATTTATCTTCCTGGAGTTTATCTAGCGGTTTCTGAACGATGTTGTGCTCCCTACCCGGGTGACAACACAAGGCATCACACGCACAATAACCGGAATTTAAAACTGTGAAGAAACCGACCGATATACATAGTAGACTAGGATTTGTGCGCTCAACGCTCATCGTTTCTTTATGCCGTGAACTTTTTAATGTGCACTCGCGGTGCACTGCGCCCTCTGACTCCATGTTGCTTTAAGCGCATCATTCTGCACCCGGGATGCGCATAAGCGCATTGTGCCACGCTTTCATATATTTTCATAGTTTTGTGCACTTAAAGATGATTAAAAAAAATCTTGTTCTCACGTATCTATCATATATTTGTTGCCCCTTTACAGAGCTGCACATTACGTTTACAATAAACTATAAATCTTGAAATGTTATATTATTTGTGTAGGCCCATATAATTATTTACATTCATATATAAATTAAATATAAATTGTTTTTTTTTATAAATGTATTTAATAAGAACACAAAGTAATTTGTACCTTTTCATTAACATTTTTAGATTTTATAAAATTAGTCCAGAGATGTTTTTTCAAGAATTACTTTTTGTAATTGCAAATTTTTTTAACTATCCACTCACCTAATTTAATATATATTTTTGTTATAGCTTATGATTATATATTTTTATTTTATTGCTCAACAGTAGTTCTCATCGCCGATGAGGTCTTTAAATATTTTGAGAAGGTCTTAAAAAAGTATAGTATAGTCATTCCGTTTCATGTTGACCGAGTTTGGTGGTACTTTAGTTGAGTATTTGTGCACATTTATGTGTGTGCGTGTGTGGTCAAACTGCAAACACAAAACAATTCACAATTATTATCTAGTAATGTTCACATCACCAAATACGTTTCTAAAACATTGTAACATCCGCTTTGTGTACTAAGCATTAAACTTTGTTTAACTAAATGCAACATATTTTACAGGCAATACAAACTGTAAATGTCTAAAACAAAACAAATATATAACATATAGGCGTTTAGGCGCTAATCGCAAATAGCGATCTTCATAGTGATACACAAACCATCACAACACTTAAACAACATAACACTACTCACCACGCTGGGAATATAATGTAAGATAATAGTTTTAGCTGGAATTATTAAATGTTCAAATCTTCATTTGAGATCAACATGGCTTTCTCACTCAGTTCTCTAAGTTCAGTTTGTTTTTCCCTGCACTTCTTCCTGCACGATCACATCACTTGCGCTCACCGGAACAACGTCCTTAAAGGGGCAGCACCCAACATCAGGGATTACCAGTCCACACACACACACACACACACACACACACACACACACACACACACACACACACACACACACACACACACACACACACACACACACACACACACACACACACACACACACACACACACACACAGACAAATCCCTGAAGAGATGGAATGTTTTTTTTTTTATCCTGTTTCAAAACTAACACAATGCTGCCATCTTGTGTTCATTGAGGGGAGGGCACACACAGGCACAATACATTATTCAAATAAATATTTATAAAATATATATATATTCATCTGAAAAATAGTATAGTCTTTTAAAATTAATCTAAGTTCAATTGCCAAACATACAATCTTAATTTAATTGAAATCAAAATATGATTTTACAAGATGAGAGAATTTCTGTTCCCCTTTTTTGTCCTTATTTAATCCCTCGGCATGGCAACACCTTTTGAGATATCCAAAATCAGTTCGCATTTTAGCATCTTCAGTATCTTTGTTTCATGTTGACCGAGTTTGGTGGATATTGAATAAATCGCCTACGAGGAGAACGTAAAAACTCAGACCCTGAATTATAAAAATATTCAGCTTCAAACCAAAATATCTGACTTCCTGTTGGTCGGAAATAATGACTGTAAATTAGAAAGTTGTCCGGCTCGAAGAGATCAATATATGTACCGAGTTTGGTGACTGAAGATAAAACTAACCCCCCCACTTTTGTCAAAAGGTGGCGCTAGAGAGCCCCTCATCCCCGCCCGTTTCTGAGGCTTTGCCAATGTGTACTGACTGACATCTCTGATGTGTGTGTTGAGTTTCAAGCAGTTTCAAGCAATTTCAAGCATGCTAAGAGCCTCAGAACAGCCAAAAGATTATTAAACTTTGACACGTTGCCATGGCAACAGTATTTGAAATTTCAGGAATCCATTTCATACGTCTCTATCTGTCATGTTTTCACATTATACTGATGAAGTTTGAAATAAATCGGGTGCAAATAAGATGGTGATTCAAAGCATTTTTGAAAGTGACACACTTCCGGCTGCCAGTTGGTGGCGCTATAACTTTGACTCACAAAAGTCATATCCATGTGATCGGCCTCTTACAACGAACACACAGCTGAAGTTTCATCCAAATCAGTCAATGTTTGCACAAGTTAAAACACACTTCCTGTTTCCCTTTTCTCGCCATAAATTCGTTGCTTCGCCACGGCCAGACTTTTCGAGATATCAAAAAGCCGCTCGCAATTTAGCATCCTCAATATCTTTTCTTAATGCTGACCGAGTTTGGTGCTGATTGAAACAATGGCCTAGGAGGAGTATATCAAATTGCAGAGCATGCGTTGTCCGAACAACCCATAGTAGCTCACTTCCTGTTGGGCTGACGCATAACTTAGAGCACGAAAGTTGTTCGGCCCGATGAGGTTTATATGTGTACCGAGTTTCATACATGTACGTGCAAGTGTGTTCGATATATGGACCGAGTTTTCAAACCCCACTTTAGGGGGCGCTGTCGAGCCCCCCTGCCACGCCCGGGTACCAGCTTCAGCCCGGCTCTGATGGCCGCGCATTCCGATGCGTGTGCAAAGTTTCAAGAGTTTTTGAGCATGGTAAGAGCCCCAAAAGTGCCCGAGAAGTCGATAAAATAATAATAATAATTAAAGCTGCGAGCAGCGATGACGGGCCCAAGCCGGTGGCACCGCCACCCCGGTGGCATCAGTTTAACTGTGCACGGCAGGCAATAGGCATTTAAAATGGGAAAACATAAAAGGACTATGTCAAAGTCATCTGAATTCACCACATTAACTGCAGCAGTTGGTGCTGCTATGACCACAAACCACAACAGCCACATCTATGAGATCAATTAAATTTATATGAATTTCATGTCAGATTATGTCAAAGGTCAAATTGGAATGAGTTCAGAATACCATTCGAATGCTGATGTTGTTTTATTCTAACACTTCTCTTCATGTGTTTTTGAGCTACCTTAGCTACCGTTTGTGCACCAATCTTATGCACCATAAAACATGCTTTCATTTCAATATGGGTGGTCCAATAAATTTCTTTTAATAAAAAATGTATAAATGGAGCCAAATCACAGAAACTGCAAAGATGATTTTAATATCAGTGTCAGGTAAGAGTAAGATGCGTGTCTACATTTTATGGAAGTTTATTATAAATAGCCACTTTTATAAAATCATGTGAAATTTATGTTTTAATACATTTATATTATATCAGTAAATAATTAATTTAAGGACATGTGCATCATACGTGATCTTGGCAAACACATCACATGACGTTTTTATTTCAAGTGATAGTTATTTGTGATAGCCTATATGAAAGGGTTAAATTATGATCAAGAGAGAAAGTCACACACACACACACACACACACACACACACAAACACAATGATAGAGTGAGAGTGAGGGGGAGGGTAAGGACTGAGAGAAAGGCACACACACAAACTCACAGGGTGAGAGAGAGACCCCCCCCCCCCCCACACACACACACACACACACACAGATAGAGAGGGGGAAGGGGAAAGACAGGCAGATGGCATTCCATAGACTTAATGGTTTGTATACTGTACAAACTGTACATTCTATCCCCCTACACTACCCCTAAGCCTACATATCGCACACACACACACACACACATACACACACACACACACACACACACACACACACACACACACACACACACACACACACACACACACACACACACACACTACCCCTAAACCTACCATCACAGAAAACATTCTGCATTTTTACATTTTTATTAAAAAATTGTTTAATATGCTGTTAAAGCTATTTTGATTTACGGGGACACATGAAATGTCTTCATAAACCATGATTATGTTGTAATAAACACCCCTCCACCTATATATGTTATATATATATTATGTTATATATACCATGATTATATCCCAAAATAATAAATGTTATATTTACCCATGGCCTTCCCTGTTATACAGAAATGTAATAGTTATCAAACCTTCCTTAACTGCATAAATAATAAATGAAATATAGATGAATCATCATTAAAGCTACAATTTTCTCTATTCCCGTTGTTCTTTGATGAACATTAATGACAGGCATCATCAGTGCTCCTGTCACTTTAAGAACAACCGCGAATCTCACGCGCGGTCCCGCGCATCTCATTTCCTCACAACTCTTTAAAGTTCATTTAAGACGTTATTTAACTAATTTAAGACTCTAATATGAGAATACTCAAAATCCTCTGTGTTATTGTTTGTTCAAGAGCAAAAGAGAACTCGATGTGAGCAGGAAACTGACGCGAGTCTATCTATGCGTCGAGTGTGTGTGTGTGTGTGTGTGTGTGTGTCAGTGTCCCTTGATTAGCTGACATGAGACGCATCCACACAGATAGGACACTGACAGACACACACACACACACACACACACACACACACACACACACACACACACACACACACACACACACACACACACACACACACACACACCGCAGCATAGCCATACAGTTTAAGTTCACCCACACTATATATTAATAAAAAGGTTTACAGTGCAAATACTGTTGTTGCAAATACTGTGCATAAAATTTGAAAACATTTGCAAAAAACACCACTGTATCATTACATTTTTTTTTTAAACCTTTAAGTAACCATTTTTTAAACATCTATAAACATTACATTTACATAGATAGACGGACCAGATATTCCTAACACTTTGGGAATACTTTAGGGTTACTAGTTGTTTTGTAAACTGTCTATAAACATTATCTGGATGGTTATTGTAAAGTTGCAACCGATGACTATAATACCTTGTTAAATAGTTTAATAAACAGTACCAGTAAAACGTGGGCAGTACCAGTAAAACATGTAAACAGTACCAGTCAAACATGTGGGTTGTCCTGATACTGTACTTCAAAATGTAATAGTGTAAAAATTGCCACAGAATAAAGTAATTGTTCAAGATCTATTGGTAACTCATAAAAATAATGTCATATTTGCATAAACTGTCACTACCGTATATCCCGACACTAGCACATTAAGATAAGCTATGAAAAAAATCATGTTCCTCTGCCTCTTTCTGGTTAAATAATGTTTATAATAATTGTTAATATAGCATGCTATATTAACTATTCCAGGTTATTTATGCATAGCATAAATAATAGTTAGTATAGCATGCTATGCCACTTTCATCAAAACATATTACAAAGCTATAGCAATCTCATGTCATTCCGTCTGTTCGAAAAAAAAGTTGCACTAACTGTTCGTTACAAGCAGCATTTGCCGTCAGGCAGGTAACGATAGCTAACATAAACATATTTTTGCTAGCCTACCTGCTGCAAACTTACACTTTTTTTGTACAAGACAAGTAGAGCTATTTTATCCAGTGTAATTTATCACATACCACTATCTTGTTTTTTCTTATCCTCCTCTTCCTTTCTCTTTTTTCTTTTCTGGCTTCCTGAAGCATAAAATTCCGCTTCAAATCCGAAGATTTTGTATTTTGCCGCAGCAGAGATCGCGTGGTTGGCTGGCTGCTGTCAGCGACTTCTGAGAGGGGCCCCTTAAGGGGGATCCCGATAACAGTGTCATTGCACTTTACTGCATTGACTATCAATGGGGCGCTCACACAGTTTGTCGTTTCATTTTATTCTTAACCTGTCGCTGTCTTGGTGCCCCAGGCCAGCTCGAGGCCCCAAGCAATTGCTTGGTTTGCCTGCCTTGTCGCGACGGGCCTGCACACACACACACACACACACACACACACACACACACACACACACACACACACACACACACACACACACACACACACACACACACACACACAGACAGGACACTGACACACACACACACACACACACACACACACAGGACATTGGCATACAGCGTGTTCTCTTGTGTCTTGTCACGCTTGGAAGCATGTACATGAATAGGAGCGTGATCATGTAACGCTAAGCAAAAATGGATATAAAAACGGACGCTGAGTTATTTGCGTTAAATATTTTTAATGCGTTAAGCTTCCGTTTCACGTTGACCGAGTTTGGTGGAGATTGAATAAATCGCCTACGAGGAGAACGTAAAAACTCAGAAACTGAATTATACAAATATTCACGTTTAAACAAACTTTCTGTGAAAAAAGACACTTATAAACAGACACTTGTAGAAAATAATGTGAATTTTTTTTTTTTATATAAATTTGAACTATGTCAGTAAATAATGAATTTAAAGACAAATGTGTCAAAAGTGATCTTTGCAAACACAGCACATGACCTTCTGTAAAGCACATGTATAGAAAACACACTCACACTCTGTTTTAAAAAAGAGTTCTGTCTGAATGAGTACATGAAATCACGGCTGTCAGGTGAAAAGAATTGTAACTCAAATGTCATTTAGAAAATTAGTCCTGTAGTGATATAGTGTCATAGTTCATGTCCACATTAACCACTACGTTGTAATATCAGTGTAATACCCATGTCATCATACACATTTGTGTCCTCATGAATCACATTAACAAGCACACATACAGAGAAAGGGAGTTTCAAAAATAATACAACACTGCCACCTTGTGGTGATAGAGGGGAGGGCACACAAACATCCAAAAACATTATTAAACTTTGACATGTTGCCATGGCAACATTTTTTGAAATATTAGGAATCCATTCATATGTCTCTATCTGTCATGTTTTCACATTATACTGATGAAGTTTGAAGTCAATCAGGTGAAAATAAGATGGGGATTCAAAGCATTTTTGAAAGTGACACACTTCCTGCTGCCAGTTGGTGGCGCTTTAACTTTGACTCACAAAAGTCATATCCATGTGATCGGCCTCTTACAACGAACACACAGCTGAAGTTTCATCCAAATCATTCAATGTTTGCACAAGTTATTACACACTTCCTGTTTCCCTTTTCTCGCCATAAATTCGTTGCTTCGCCACGGCCAAACCGTTTGAGTTATCAAAAATCCGCTCGCAATTTAGCATCCTCTGTGTCTTGACTTCATGCTGACCGAGTTTGGCACTGATTGAAACAATGGCCTCGGAGGAGTATATTAAATTCCAGAGCATGTGTTTTCAGAACAACCCATATTAGCTCACTTCCTGTTGGGCTGACACGTAACTTAGAGCACGAAAGTTGTTTGGCCCAATGAGGTCTATATGTGTACCGAGTTTCTTACATGTACGTGCAAGTGTGTTTGATATATAGACCAAGTTTTCAGACCCCACTTTAGGGGGCGCTGTCGAGTCCCCCTGCCACGCCCGGGTACCAGCTTCAGCCCGGCTCTGATGGCCGCGCATTCCGATGTGTGTGCTAAGTTTCAAGAGTTTTTGAGCATGGTAAGAGCCCCAAAAGTGCCCGAGAAGTCGATAAAATAATAATAATAATAATAATAATAATAATTAAAGCTGCGAGCAGCGATGACGGGCCCAAGCCGGTGGCACCGCCACCCCGGTGGCATCAGTTTAACTGTGCACGGCAGGCAATAGGCATTTAAAATGGGAAAACATAAAAGGACTATGTCAAAGTCATCTGAATTCACCACATTAACTGCAGCAGTTGGTGCTGCTATGACCACAAACCACAACAGCCACATCTATGAGATCAATTAAATTTATATGAATTTCATGTCAGATTATGTCAAAGGTCAAATTGGAATGAGTTCAGAATACCATTCGAATGCTGATGTTGTTTTATTCTAACACTTCTCTTCATGTGTTTTTGAGCTACCTTAGCTACCGTTTGTGCACCAATCTTATGCACCATAAAACATGCTTTCATTTCAATATGGGTGGTCCAATAAATTTTTTTTAATAAAAAATGTATAAATGGAGCCAAATCACAGAAACTGCAAAGATGATTTTAATGTCAGTGTCAGGTAAGAGTAAGATGCGTGTCTACATTTTATGGAAGTTTATTATAAATAGCCACTTTTATAAAATCATGTGAAATTTATGTTTTAATACATTTATATTATATCAGTAAATAATTAATTTAAAGACATGTGCATCATACGTGATCTTGGCAAACACATCACATGACGTTTTTATTTCAAGTGATAGTTATTTGTGATAGCCTATATGAAAGGGTTAAATTATGATCAAGAGAGAAAGTCACACACACACACACACACAATGATAGAGTGAGAGTGAGGGGGAGGGGAAGGACTGAGAGAAAGGCACACACACAAACTCACAGGGTGAGAGAGACCCCCCCCCCCCCCCCCCCACACACACACACACACACACAGATAGAGAGGTGGAAGGGGAAAGACAGGCAGATGGCATTCCATAGACTTAATGGTTTGTATACTGTACAAACTGTACATTCTATCCCCCTACACTACCCCTAAGCCTACATATCGCACACACACACACACACACACACACACCATAGCTGTCAACCCTCCCGTTTTTTCCGGGTTTTTCCGTTTTTCCGGAAAAGCATAGTTTATTTTATTAGTATCTTTGCTCAATAGTATTTATTTGTGCTGCTGCTTGTATTTAAATGATTTGTTCTTATTATTTTCTTTTGTTTTATTTGACAGTAGTCCTTTTTTCCCTGAACATAGCAAATACTGAACCGTACCGAAACGGGGAACCTTAAACCGTGATACAAACCGAACCGTGAGCAATCTGTACCGTTACACCCCTAGCGTAACGTATGATAAAATGACTGAAAAAAGGTTGGGAAACACTGGCTTAGGCTACTATCGAAGAAGAAGAAGACAGTTGCAGCCGCGGTTGGGAGGAAGAGGGAAAAAGTAGCGGGAAGTAAACTTCAAGGAGAGTATAGTAATAATAAATGATAATAAATGGAACAAATAAATAATAAATGAAAATAATAAATGTTATATTTACCCATGGCCTTCCCTGTTATACAGAAATGTAATAGTTATCAAACCTTCCTTAACTGTATAAATAATAAATGAAATATAGATGAATCATCATTAAAGCTACAATTTTCTCTGTTCCCGTTGTTCTTTGATGAACATTAATGACAGGCTGACTCCACAAAATGACTCTAATTTGCCTCTTTGAAAAATAATTCTCTAATTTAACCTTATTACTATACTAATTGTAATATAAATAATACAAATATTAGAAGAAAAATATTTTAAGTGGTCATTATTGACAATAAATATTGCACAACTAGTATTTAGTACCAAAAGATCTCCTCAAAATATTCAATAAATATTATTGAACTAAAATATAGAACATTTATTTAATTGAAAAATAGTTAAGGTGTATGGTCACATTTGACCATCAATTAGTATGAGTATGACCAATTAGTATGGAATACCTGAAGGCTAAGTACAATAAAAAACATTAACATTAATGTTAACATTGTTGCATTACTCTCCATTATAAAACGATCCTGTATGGTTGATGTAATAATCAATGCACACTATGCTGTACTGTTTACCAAAACTTGCTGCAAACCCCTGTAAAATGGAGCTGTTGTGTATCAAGCCATTCAAATGTATTGACACAGCGCTAGAAGTATTGAGATTTCTGTGAAGCACGACTGCGCGCGCCGCCGGGAGATGATAGAGCATGTCGCAACTCCGTATGGTTTTTCAACACTCTGGCTTTAACTGTTATGCCATATTAGCGCCAAAACGCTATTTATTGTTTGAATTTCGCATTAAAACTTTAAAAAATGTAAAAGCTTAGACATTGTTTAATATCAAAAGCAGGTTTGGCAATTTGGCGTGAGATTAAGTTGGGCAGCGTGAGAGCGTGAGACAGAGCCTGAAAGCGTGAGTGTCACGCCAAATGCGTGAGAGTTGGCAACCCTAGGCAAAAGAGAACTCGATGTGAGCAGGAAACTGACGCGAGTCTATCTATGCATCGAGTGTGTGTGTGTGTGTGTGTGTGTGTGTGTGTGTGTGTGTGTGTGTGTGTGTGTCAGTGTCCCTTGAATAGCTGACATGAGACGCATCCACACAGACAGGACACTGACACACACACATACACACACACACAGACAGGACACACACACACACACAGACAGGACACTAACACACACACAGACAGGACACTGGCATACAGCGCGCTCTCTTGTGTCTTGTCGCGCTTGGAAGCATGTACATGAATAGGAGCGTGATCATGTAACGCTAAGCAAAAATGGATATAAAAACGGACGCTGTGTTATTTGCGTTAAATATTTTTAATGCGTTAAGCTTCCGTTTCACGTTGACCGAGTTTGGTGGAGATTGAATAAATCACCTACGAGGAGAACGTAAAAACTCAGACCCTGAATTATACAAATATTCAGGTTCAAACAAAAACTTTCTGTGAAAAAAAGACACTTATAAACAGACACTTGTAGAAAATAATGTGATTTTTTTTTTTAAATAAATTTGAACTATGTCAGTAAATAATGAATTTAAAGACAAATGTGTCAAAAGTGATCTTTGCAAACACAGCACATGACCTTCTGTAAAGCACATGTATAGAAAACACACTCACACTCCTCTGTTTTAAAAAAAGAGTTCTGTCTGAATGAGTACATGAAATCACGGCTGTCAGATGATAAGAATTGTAACTCAAATGTGATTTAGAAAATGAGTTCTGTAGTGATATAGTGTCATAGTTCATGTCCACATTAACCACTACGTTGTAATACCAATAGCCATGTCATCATACACATTTGTGTCCTCATAAATCACATAAGCAAGCACAGAGAGAGAGAGAGAGAGAGAGAGAAAGGGAGTTTCAAAAATAATACAACACTGCCCCCTTTTGGTGATAGAGGGGAGGGCACACAAACAGTCAAAAACATTATTAAACTTTGACATGTTGCCATGGCAGCATTATTTGAAATATCAGGAATTCATTCATATGTCTCTATCTGTCATGTTTTCACATTATACTGATGAAGTTTGAAGTCAATCGTGTGAAAATAAAATGGTGATTCAAAGCATTTTTGAAAGTGTCACACTTCCTGCTGCCAGTTGGTGGCGCTATAACTTTGACTCACAAAAGTCATATCCATGTGATCGGCCTCTTACAACGAACACACAGCTGAAGTTTCATCCAAATCAGTCAATGTTTGCACAAGTTATTACACACTTCCTGTTTACCTTTTCTCGCCATAAATTCGTTGCTTCGCCACGGCCAAACCGTTTAAGATATCAAAAATCAGTTCGCAATTTAGCATCCTCTGTGTCTTGACTTCATGCTGACCGAGTTTGGCGATGATCGAAACAATGGCCTCGGAGGAGTATATTAAATTCCAGAGCATGTGTTTTCAGAACAACCCATATTAGCTCACTTCCTGTTGGGCTGACACGTAACTTAGAGCACGAAAGTTGTTCGGCCCGATGAGGTCTATATGTGTACCGAGTTTCATACATGTACGTGCAAGTGTGTTTGATATATAGACCAAGTTTTCAGACCCCACTTTAGGGGGCGCTGTCGAGCCCCCCTGCCACGCCCGGGTACCAGCTTCAGCCCGGCTCTGATGGCCGCGCATTCCGATGTGTGTGCAAAGTTTCAAGAGTTTTTGAGCATGGTAAGGGCCCCAAAAGTGCCCGAGAAGTCGATAAAATAATAATAATAATAATAATAATAATAAGAAACAGAGGAAGAACAATAGGGCTCTGCGCCCTTTCAGGGCTTGGGCCCTAATAATAAGAAACAGAGGAAGAACAATAGGGCTCTGCGCCCTTTGGGCTTGGGCCCTAATAAGAAACAGAGGAAGAACAATAGGGCTCTGCGCCCTTTCAGGGCTTGGGCCCTAATAATAATTAAAGCTGCGAGCAGCGATGACGGGCCCAAGCCGGTGGCACCGCCACGCCGGTGGCATCAGCTTAACTGTGCACTGCAGGCAATATGCATTTAAACAGGATAATTTTTTTAAATCGCTCGAATATGTCACATTTACCGCAGCAGCTGGTGCCACTATCACCACAAGCCACACCCATGATGTCATTTAAATGTAGATGATTTTTAATGTCATGGGATGAAATAGATCTCTTTCAAATATGTGAAAAGTTATCTTTTCCTGCTCAAAATGTTATAAGTCCAGAAGGCCAGTATTTAATTCAAGGTATTTGTATAGTTCTTTTTTTACTTATTCACAAGTGATAGTTATTTGTGATAGTCTATGATATGAAAGGGGTAAATTATCATCATCAAGAGAGAAAGGCACACACACAAACTCACAGGGTGAGAGAGAAACCCCACACACACACACCCAGGGTGAGCCTGAGAGTGAGGGGGGAGGGGAAGGACTGAGAGAGAGGCAATCTGCACATTGAACAAGATTCACAAGATTTTAACAACAAAAAGAAATAAAATCTAAAATCTAAATGGTGGGAGAAAGTTTTTTTTACTTCAATCTCTGAAAACATTATTTTGAATATATTTGAAATCACAGATGTTGGGTGATGAGAATTGTAACTCAAATATAATTTAGAAAACTAGTCCTGTCTGAATAGTGATATGTCAGTGAGATCAGCTCGGGCGCGCACACCGTCTATGGGTGATGTCACGTATTTTGCGAAATGCGCAGTTAGGTGATGTGTCGCCCTCCACACGTTGCGAAACAGACTCCGAAATGGGGAAATGTAAATTTGCGGACTCCTGGTTGGAGTAGGATGAGTTTAAACAATGACCGCAGGGTTTTTCTATGGTTTTTCCTGCATAGCGGCCGCCTCCGTCACATTTCGTGCCACCTCCGTCTGTCGACAAAACTCAAGACAGGCAGTCACTTGCTCAGATTAGGCATGTCGTGGTAATTAAATAATCATCAGAAATATATATTGTCACATGATCTTTCAGCAATCATTATTAGTATTTTATGATTTGCTAGTACAAAGTCATCTAAAGCCATTCCATAGCTGAATGTCTTTCCTCCGCTGTAGCTGTCCATCATTCTCCGTTCAGCATTCAAACTGCGCGTCGTGTTTGGTTACAGTCAGTCAGCTGCTCGGTAAAGCTCACTCCAAGATGATATATTCCCGTTATAATACTTGATATGCAGATAAAATAATTTATCTTCCTGGAGTTTATCTAGCGGTTTCTGAACGATGTTGTGCTCCCTACCCGGGTGACAACACAAGGCATCACACGCACAATAACCGGAATTTAAAACTGTGAAGAAACCGACCGATATACATAGTAGACTAGGATTTGTGCGCTCAACGCTCATCGTTTCTTTATGCCGTGAACTTTTTAATGTGCACTCGCGGTGCACTGCGCCCTCTGACTCCATGTTGCTTTAAGCGCATCATTCTGCACCCGGGATGCGCATAAGCGCATTGTGCCACGCTTTCATATATTTTCATAGTTTTGTGCACTTAAAGATGATTAAAAAAAATCTTGTTCTCACGTATCTATCATATATTTGTTGCCCCTTTACAGAGCTGCACATTACGTTTACAATAAACTATAAATCTTGAAATGTTATATTATTTGTGTAGGCCCATATAATTATTTACATTCATATATAAATTAAATATAAATTGTTTTTTTTTATAAATGTATTTAATAAGAACACAAAGTAATTTGTACCTTTTCATTAACATTTTTAGATTTTATAAAATTAGTCCAGAGATGTTTTTTCAAGAATTACTTTTTGTAATTGCAAATTTTTTTAACTATCCACTCACCTAATTTAATATATATTTTTGTTATAGCTTATGATTATATATTTTTATTTTATTGCTCAACAGTAGTTCTCATCGCCGATGAGGTCTTTAAATATTTTGAGAAGGTCTTAAAAAAGTATAGTATAGTCATTCCGTTTCATGTTGACCGAGTTTGGTGGTACTTTAGTTGAGTATTTGTGCACATTTATGTGTGTGCGTGTGTGGTCAAACTGCAAACACAAAACAATTCACAATTATTATCTAGTAATGTTCACATCACCAAATACGTTTCTAAAACATTGTAACATCAGCTTTGTGTACTAAGCATTAAACTTTGTTTAACTAAATGCAACATATTTTACAGGCAATACAAACTGTAAATGTCTAAAACAAAACAAATATATAACATATAGGCGTTTAGGCGCTAATCGCAAATAGCGATCTTCATAGTGATACACAAACCATCACAACACTTAAACAACATAACACTACTCACCACGCTGGGAATATAATGTAAGATAATAGTTTTAGCTGGAATTATTAAAGGTTCAAATCTTCATTTGAGATCAACATGGCTTTCTCACTCAGTTCTCTAAGTTCAGTTTGTTTTTCCCTGCACTTCTTCCTGCACGATGACATCACTTGCGCACACACACACACACACACACACACACACACACACACACACACACACACACACACACACACACACACACACACACACACACACACACACACACACACACACACACACACACACACACACACACACACACACAGACAAATCCCTGAAGAGATGGAATGTTTTTTTTTATCCTGTTTCAAAACTAACACAATGCTGCCATCTTGTGTTCATTGAGGGGAGGGCACACACAGGCACAATACATTATACAAATAAATATTTATAAAATATATATATATATTCATCTGAAAAATAGTATAGTCATTTAAAATTAATCTAAGTTCAATTGCCAAACATACAATCTTAATTTAATTGAAATCAAAATATGATTTTACAAGATATGAGAGAATTTCTGTTCCCCTTTTTTGTCCTTATTTAATCCCTCGCCATGGCAACACCGTTTGAGATATCCAAAATCCGTTCACATTTTAGCATCTTCCGTATCTTTGTTTCATGTTGACCGAGTTTGGTGGAGATTGAATAAATCGCCTACGAGGAGAACGTAAAAACTCAGACCCCGATTTAACCAAAAATTCACCTTAAAACCAAAATATCTGACTTCCTGTTGGTCGGAGCTAATGACTGTAAATTAGAAAGTTGTCCGGCTCGAAGAGAACAATATATGTACCGAGTTTGGTGACTGAAGATAAAACTAACCCCCCCACTTTTGTCAAAAGGTGGCGCTAGAGAGCCCCTCATCCCCGCCCGTTTCTGAGGCTTTGCCCATGTGTACTGACTAACATCTCTGATGTGTGTGTTGAGTTTCAAGCAGTTTCAAGCAATTTCAAGCATGCTAAGAGCCTCAAAACAGCCAAAAGATTATTAAACTTTGACACGTTGCCATGGCAACAGTATTTGAAATTTCAGGAATCCATTTCATACGTCTCTATCTGTCATGTTTTCACATTATACTGATGAAGTTTGAAATAAATCGGGTCAAAATAAAATGGTGATTCAAAGCATTTTTGAAAGTGACACACTTCCTGCTGCCAGTTGGTGGCGCTATAACTTTGACTCACAAAAGTCATATCCATGTGATCGGCCTCTTACAACGAACACACAGCTGAAGTTTCATCCAAATCAGTCCATGTTTGCAAAAGTTAAAATACACTTCCTGTTTCCCTTTTCTCGCCATAAATTCGTTGCTTCGCCACGGCCAAACCATTTGAGATATCAAAAATCCGCTCGCAATTTAGCATCCTGGATATGTTCACTTGATGCTGACCGAGTTTGGCACTGATCGAAACAATGGCCTCGGAGGAGTATATTAAATTCCAGAGCATGCGTTTTCCGAACAAGCCATAATAGCTCACTTCCTGTAGGGCTGACGCATAACTTAGAGCACGAAAGTTGTTTGGCCCGATGAGGTCTATATGTGTAGCGAGTTTCATACATGTACGTGCAAGTGTGTTTGATATATGGACCAAGTTTTCAGACCCCACTTTAGGGGGCGCTGTCGAGCCCCCCTGCCACGCCCGGGTACCAGCTTCAGCCCGGCTCTGATGGCCGCGCATTCCGACGCCTGTGCGAAGTTTCAAGAGTTTTCGAGCATGTTAAGTGCCCCAAAAGTACCCGAGAAGTCGAAAAAAAAAAAAAAACAAAAAACAAAGATTAAAGCTGCGAGCAGCGATGACGGGCCCAAGCCGGTGGCACCGCCACGCCGGTGGCATCAGTTTAACTGTGCACGGCAGGCAATAGGCATTTAAAATGGGAAAACATTAAAGGTCTATGTCAAAGTCATCTGAATTCACCACATTAACTGCAGCTGTTCGTGCTGCTATGACCACAAACCACAACAGCCACATCTATGAGATCAATTAAATTTATATGAATTTCATGTCAGATTATGTCAAAGGTCAAATTGGAATGAGTTCAGAATACCATTCGAATGCTGATGTTGTTTTATTCTAACACTTCTCTTCATGTGTTTTTGAGCTACCTTAGCTACCGTTTGTGCACCAATCTTATGCACCATAAAACATGCTTTCATTTCAATATGGGTGGTCCAATAAAAAAATTTTTAATAAAAAATTTATAAATGGAGCCAAATCACAGAAACTGCAAAGATGATTTTAATATCAGTGTCAGGTAAGAGTAAGATGCGTGTCTACATTTTATGGAAGTTTATTATAAATAGCCACTTTTATAAAATCATGTGAAATTTATGTTTTAATACATTTATATTATATCAGTAAATAATTAATTTAAAGACATGTGCATCATACGTGATCTTGGCAAACACATCACATGACGTTTTTATTTCAAGTGATAGTTATTTGTGATAGCCTATATGAAAGGGTTAAATTATGATCATCAAGAGAGAAAGTCACACACACACACACACACACACACACACACACACACACACACACACACACACACACACACACACACACACACACACACACACACACACACACACACACACACACACACACACACACACACACACACACACACACACACACACACACACAATGATAGAGTGAGAGTGAGGGGGAGGGGAAGGACTGAGATAAAGACACACACACACAAACTCACAGGGTGAGAGAGAGACCCCCCCACACACACACACAGATAGAGAGGGGGAAGGGGAAAGACAGGCAGAGGGCATTCCATAGACTTAATGGTTTGTATACTGTACAAACTGTACATTCTATCCCCCTACACTACCCCTAAGCCTACATATCGCACACACACACACACTACCCCTAAACCTACCATCACAGAAAACATTCTGCATTTTTACATTTTTATTAAAAAATTGTTTAGTATGCTGTTAAAGCTATTTTGATTTACGGGGACACATGAAATGTCTTCATAAACCATGATTATGTTGTAATAAACACCCCTCCAACACACCCATTTCTGAGGCTTTGCCCATTTCCACTGACGGACATCTCTGATGTGTGTGTTGAGTTTCAAGCAATTTCAAGCATGCTAAGAGGAATTATACAAATATTCACGTTCAAACCAAAATATCTGACTTCCTGTTGGTCAGAGCTAATGACTGTAAAGTAGAAAGTATTTAAAATATCAGGAATCCATTCGTATGTCTATATCTGCCATGTTTTGTCATTATACTGATGAAGTTTGAAGTAAATCGGGGGAAAACAAGACAGTGATTTAACATTTTTGAAAGTTACACACTTCCTGCTGCCAGTTGGTGGCCACACACACACACACACACACACACACACACACACACACACACACACACACACACACACACACACACACACACACACACACACACAGTGAGAAAGTGAGAGTGAGGGGGGGGGGGAGGAAAGGCAGAGGACATTGCATAGACTTAATGGTTTTTATACAGTACAAACTGTACATGCTATCCCCCTACACTACACTAAATATACATGATATTGACATGACGGAATATACACAGTTAAGAACTGTATAACTATACTTATAAGTTACATTTGTATAATGTAACCGTAAACCAGAGCTTATTGTACCATATATAGGCGCTAAATGCAGCTGCATTAAAAGGAGCGGAGCTGCCGCTGCTAACAAGCGGTGTCCGGTTACAAAAGTGTGTGCCCAGGTTTAGCTCTATATAACAATTGTTAATATGCCGATCAGACATGATACATTTTTCCATCAATATACATTACAAGCAAATATTTTCTATAAACGAATAAACATTGTTAATAACTGAATGATTATTCAAATAGGTGAGCATTACGCTATTGTATGTTGACACAAAAATACTTCTGAGGTGACATCAACTGAATTACGCGATGACACTCTGAAACACATCCACAATGACAATAACTATTATTACTTACGGAGTTATTAACGCACAGAAATACCACACAAGGAAAAAAAGACTTTTGAGGAATAAACAAGCCAGGAAAACTCCGTATAACTCTGTTACTGGAGCTGCTGAGATGAAAACTCTCTGCGCATGCACCAGACAAGTCTGAACAAGTTGACGCGCACATGCGCGAGGCAGAGAATTTTGTACAGTGCCATCGAGTGTTAAAACCGGTTAAAACGCGAAAGGCGAAGCTTGAATTTACGGGTATGTCCCTCTTTGGCTAATGTACTTTCGAGATGGAGGGGCAACATGGCGACCATTGTTAGATCCCATTACCTTATGTATTTTCAATGGCATATTATAAACTTACGAGAATACTTTATTACTTGAAAGAAGTAAATATACATTAATGAGCACATATATTTTTGAAAGAACTAAGTGTTTTTAGCTAAGAATAGACTAAAAAAGTTACACAGTGTAGCTTTAAAAAAATCTTTACATAAACCCAAAATAATAAATGTTATATTTACCCATGGCCTTCCCTGTTATACAGAAATGTAATAGTTATCAAACCTTCCTTAACTGCATAAATAATAAATGAAATATAGATGAATCATCATTAAAGCTACAATTTTCTCTGTTCCCGTTGTTCTTTGATGAACATTAATGACAGGCATCATCAGTGCTCCTGTCACTTTAAGAACAACCGCGGATCTCACGCGCGGTCCCGCGCATCTCATTTCCTCACAACTCTTTAAAGTTCATTTAAGACGTTATTTAACTAATTTAAGACTCTAATATGAGAATACTCAAAATCCTCTGTGTTATTGTTTGTTCAAGAGCAAAAGAGAACTCGATGTGAGCAGGAAACTGACGCGAGTCTATCTATGCGTCGAGTGTGTGTGTGTGTGTGTGTGTGTGTCAGTGTCCCTTGATTAGCTGACATGAGACGCATCCACACAGATAGGACACTGACAGACACACACACACACACATATTTGTTTTTGTGAAATGTGAGGACATTCCATAGGCGTAATGGTTTTTATACCGTACAAACCGTATTTTCTATCCCCTTACACTGCCCCTGCCCCTAAACCTAGCCCTCACAGGAGACTGTGCAGTTCACTTTCTGTGAAAAAAAACTCATTCTGTGTGATTTATAAGCATTTTGAAAAGTGAGGACATGGGGAACGTCCTCATATTTCACCCTCTTTTTGTAATACCTGTGTCATACCCATGTCATTATACACATTTGTGTCCTGATATTTCACGAAAACATGCCCACACACACACACACACACACACACACACACACACACACACACACACACACACACACACACACACACACACACACACACACACACACACACACACACACACACACACACACACACACACACACACACACACACACACACACACACACACACACACACAGCATACCGCAGCATAGCCATACAGTTTAAGTTCACCCACACTTTATATTAATAAAAAGGTTTACAGTGCAAATACTGTTGTTGCATATACTGTGCATAAAATTTGAAAACATTTGCAAAAAACACCACTGTATCATAATTTTTTTTTTTAAACCTTTAAGTAACCATTTTTTAAACATCTATAAACATTACATTTACATAGATAGACGGACCAGATATTCCTAACACTTTGGGAATACTTAAGGGTTACTAGTTGTTTTGTAAACTGTCTATAAACATTATCTGGATGGTTATTGTAAAGTTGCAACCGATGACTATAATACCTTGTTAAATAGTTTAATAAACAGTACCAGTAAAACGTGGGCAGTACCAGTAAAACATGTAAACAGTACCAGTCAAACATGTGGGTTGTCCTGATACTGTACTTCAAAATGTAATAGTGTAAAAATTGCCACAGAATAAAGTAATTGTTCAAGATCTATTATTGGTAACTCATAAAAATAATGTCATATTTGCATAAACTGTCACTACCGTATATATCCCGACACTAGCACATTAAGATAAGCTATGAAAAAAATCATGTTCCTCTGCCTCTTTCTGGTTAAATAATGTTTATAATAATTGTTAATATGCTATATTAACTATTCCAGGTTATTTATGCATAGCATAAATAATAGTTAGTATAGCATGCTATGCCACTTTCATCAAAACATATTACAAAGCTATAGCAATCTCATGTCATTCCGTCTGTTCGGAAAAAAAGTTGCACTAACTGTTCGTTACAAGCAGCATTTGCCGTCAGGCAGGTAACGATAGCTAACATAAACATATTTTTGCTAGCCTACCTGCTGCAAACTTACACTTTTTTCGTACAAGACAAGTAGAGCTATTTTATCCAGTGTAATTTATCACATACCACTATCTTGTTTTTTCTTATCCTCCTCTTCCTTTCTCTTTTTTCTTTTCTGGCTTCCTGAAGCATAAAATTCCGCTTCATATCCGAAGATTTTGTATTTTGCCGACAGCAGAGATCGCGTGGTTGGCTGGCTGCTGTCAGCGACTTCTGAGAGGGGCCCCTTAAGGGGGATCCCGATAACAGTGTCATTGCACTTTACTGCATTGACTATCAATGGGGCGCTCACACAGTTTGTCGTTTCATTTTATTCTTAACCTGTCGCTGTCTTGGGGCCCCAGGCCAGCTTGATGCCCCAAGCAATTGCTTGGTTTGCCTGCCTTGTCGCGACGGGCCCGCACACACACACACACACACACACACACACACACACACACACACACACACACACACACACACACACACACACACAGACAGGACACTGACACACACACACACACACACACACACATAGGACATTGGCATACAGCGTGTTCTCTTGTGTCTTGTCGCGCTTGGAAGCATTTACATGAATAGGAGCGTGATCATGTAACGCTAAGCAAAAATGGATATAAAAACGGACGCTGCGTTATTTGCGTTAAATATTTTTAATGCGTTAAGCTTCCGTTTCACGTTGACCGAGTTTGGTGGAGATTGAATAAATCACCTACGAGGAGAACGTAAAAACTCAGACCCTGAATTATACAAATATTCACGTTCAAACAAACTTTCTGTGAAAAAAGACACTTATAAACAGACACTTGTAGAAAATAATGTGAATTTTTTTTTTATATAAATTTGAACTATGTCAGTAAATAATGAATTTAAAGACAAATGTGTCAAAAGTGATCTTTGCAAACACAGCACATGACCTTCTGTAAAGCACATGTATAGAAAACACACTCTCTCTCCTCTGTTTTAAAAAAAGAGTTCTGTCTGAATGTGTATATGAAATCACGGCTGTCAGGTGAAAAGAATTGTAACTCAAATGTCATTTAGAAAATTAGTCCTGTATGAGTAGTGATATAGTGTCATAGTTCATGTCCACATTAACCACTACGTTGTAATACCAGTGTAATACCCATGTCATCATACACATTTGTGTCCTCATGAATCACATTAACAAGCACACATACAGAGAAAGGGAGTTTCAAAAATAATACAACACTGCCCCCTTTTGGTGATAGAGGGGAGGGCACACACACAGCCAAAAACATTATTAAACTTTGACATGTGGCCATGGCAACATTATTTGAAATATCAGGAATTCATTCATATGTCTCTATCTGTCATGTTTTCACATTATACTGATGAAGTTTGAAGTCAATTGTGTGAAAATAAGATGGTGATTCAAAGCATTTTTGAAAGTGACACACTTCCTGCTGCCAGTTGGTGGCGCTATAACTTTGACTCACAAAAGTCATATCCATGCGATCGGCTTCTTACAACGAACACACAGCTGAAGTTTCATCCAAATCAGTCAATGTTTGCACAAGTTATTACACACTTCCTGTTTCCCTTTTCTCGCCATAAATTCGTTGCTTCGCCACGGCCAAACCATTTGAGATATCAAAAATCCGTTCGCAATTTAGCATCCTGGATATGTTCTCTTCATGCTGACCGAGTTTGGCAATGATTGAAACAATGGCCTCGGAGGAGTATATTA
This sequence comes from Gobio gobio, assembly GCF_949357685.1. Lineage (NCBI taxonomy): Eukaryota > Metazoa > Chordata > Actinopteri > Cypriniformes > Gobionidae > Gobio > Gobio gobio. The sequence goes on from NC_137116.1 coordinate 16,899,890, forward strand.
AATTCCAGAGCATGCGTTTTCCGAACAACCCATAATAGCTCACTTCCTGTTGGGCTGACGCATAACTATGAGCACGAAAGTTGTTCGGCCCGATGAGGTCTATATGTGTACCGAGTTTCATACATGTACGTGCAAGTGTGTTTGATATATAGACCAAGTTTTCAGACCCCACTTTAGGTGGCGCTGTCGAGCCCCCCTGCCACGCCCGGGTACCAGCTTCAGCCCGGCTCTGATGGCCGCGCATTCCGACGCCCGTGCGAAGTTTCAAGAGTTTTCGAGCATGTTAAGTGCCCCAAAAGTACCCGAGAAGTCGAAAAAAAAAATAAAAAAAAAAACAAAGAATAATCCTTAGGGGAACAATAGGGCTCTGCGCCCTTTGGGCTTGGGCCCTAAATAATCCTTAGGGGAACAATAGGGCTCTGCGCCCTTTGGGCTTGGGCCCTAATAAGAAACAGAGGAAGAACAATAGGGCTCTGCGCCCTTTCAGGGCTTGGGCCCTAATAATCCTTAGGGGAACAATAGGGCTCTGCGCCCTTTCAGGGCTTGGGCCCTAATTAGGGCCCAAGCCCAAAGGGCGCAGAGCCCTATTGTTTTCCTTAGGATTATTAGGGCCCAAGCCCAAAGGGCGCAGAGCCCTATTGTTCCCCTAAGGATTATTCTTTGTTTTTTTAGGGCTCAAGCCTGAAAGGGCGCAGAGCCCTATTGTTCTTCCTCAGATTATTAGGGCCCAAGCCCTGAAAGGGCGCAGAGCCCTATTGTTCTTCCTCTGTTTCTTATTATTAGGGCCCAAGCCCTGAAAGGGCGCAGAGCCCTATTGTTCTTCCTCAGATTATTCTTTGTTTTTTTTTTGTTTTTTTTTTTTTTTTTTTTTTTTCGACTTCTCGGGTACTTTTGGGGCACTTAACATGCTCGAAAACTCTTGAAACTTCGCACAGGCGTCGGAATGCGCGGCCATCAGAGCCGGGCTGAAGCTGGTACCCGGGCGTGGCAGGGGGACTCGACAGCGCCCCCTAGAACACACTTAGAAACTTGGTCCATGTATCAAACACACTTGCACGTACATGTATGAAACTCGGTACACATATAGACCTCATCGGGCCAAACAACTTTCGTGCTCATAGTTATGCGTCAGCCCAACAGGAAGTGAGCTATAATGGGTTGTTCGGAAAACCCATGCTCTGGAATTTAATATACTCCTCCGAGGCCATTGTTTCGATCATTGCCAAACTCGGTCAGCATTAAGTGAACATATCCAGGATGCTAAATTGCGAGCGGATTTTTGATATCTCAAATGGTTTGGCCGTGGCGAAGCAACGAATTTATGGCGAGAAAAGGGAAACAGGAAGTGTGTTATAACGTCAGCAAACATTGACTGATTTGGATGAAACTTCAGCTGTGTGTTCGTTGTAAGAGGCCGATCACATGGATATGACTTTTGTGAGTCAAAGTTATAGCGCCACCAACTGGCAGCAGGAAGTGTGTCACTTTCAAAAATGCTTTGAATCACCATCTTATTTTCACCCCATTTACTTCAAACTTCATCAGTATAATGTGAAAACATGACAGATAGAGACGTATGAAATGGATTCCTGAAATTTCAAATACTGTTGCCATGGCAACGTGTCAAAGTTTAATAATCTTTTGGCTGTTTTGAGGCTCTTAGCATGCTTGAAATTGCTTGAAACTGCTTGAAACTCAACACACACATCAGAGATGTCAGTCAGTACACATTGGCAAAGCATCAGAAATGGGCGGGGATGAGGGCCTCTCTAGCGCCACCTTTTGACAAAAGTGGGGGGGTTAGTTTTATCTTCAGTCACCAAACTCGGTACATATATTGTTCTCTTCGAGCCGGACAACTTTCTAATTTACAGTCATTAGCTCCGACCAACAGGAAGTCAGATATTTTGGTTTTAAGGTGAATATTTATGTAATTCAGGGTCTGAGTTTTTACGTTCTCCTCGTAGGCGATTTATTCAATCTCCACCAAACTCGGTCAACATGAAACAAAGATACGGAAGATGCTAAAATGCGAACGAATATTGGATATCTCAAACGGTGTTGCCATGGCGAGGGATTAAATAAGGACAAAAAAAGGGGAACAGAAATTGTCTCATATCTTGTAAAATAATATTTTGATTTAAATTAAATTAAGATTGTATGTTTGGTAATTGAACTTAGATTAATTTAAAATGACTATACTATTTTTCAGATGAATATATATATTTATTTTAAATATTTTTTTAAATAATCAATTCTGTATCTGTCTGTGCTGCTCTCCCCTCAATGAACACAAGATGGCAGCATTGTATTAGTTTTGAAGCAGGATAAAAAAAAAACTTGTTTCTCTCTCTCGTTTATGTGATTTATGAGGACACAAATTTGTATAATGACATGGGTATTACACTGGTATTACAACGTGTATGTGTGTGTGTTTAAAAACATACTAAAACAATGTTTTATTAAAATGTAACCAAATAGCTTTAAAATAATCATACTATTTTTCAGATCAATATATTTATTTTATTTAATATATTTCTTCTGAATATTTATTCTCTGTCTGCCCTCCCCTCACTAAAGGGTGGCAGTGTTGTGTTATTTTTTAAACTCTCTTTCTGTGTGTGTGTGTGTGTGTGTGTGTGTGTGTGTGTGTGTGTGTGTGTGTGTGTGTGTGTGTGTGTGTGTGTGTGTGTGTGTGTGTGTGTGTGTGTGTGTGTGTGTGTGTGTGTGTGTGTGTGTGTGTGTGTGTGTGTGTGCAGGCCCGTCGCGACAAGGCAGGCAAACCAAGCAATTGCTTGGGGCCCCGAGCTGGCCTGGGGCCCCAAGACAGCGACAGGTTAAGAATAAAATGAAACGACAAACTGTGTGAGCGCCCCATTGATAGTCAATGCAGTAAAGTGCAATGACACTGTTATCGGGATCCCCCTTAAGGGGCCCCTCTCAGAAGTCGCTGACAGCAGCCAGCCAACCACGCGATCTCTGCTGCGGCAAAATACAAAATCTTCGGATTTTAAGCGGAATTTTATGCTTCAGGAAGCCAGAAAAGAAAAAACAGAAAGGAAGAGGAGGATAAGAAAAAACAAGATAGTGGTATGTGATAAATTACACTGGATAAAATAGCTCTACTTGTCTTGTACAAAAAAAGTGTAAGTTTGCAGCAGGTAGGCTAGCAAAAATATGTTTATGTTAGCTATCGTTACCTGCCTGACGGCAAATGCTGCTTGTAACGAACAGTTAGTGCAACTTTTTTTTCGAACAGACGGAATGACATGAGATTGCTATAGCTTTGTAATAGGTTTTGATGAAAGTGGCATAGCATGCTCTACTAACTATTATTTATGCTATGCATAAATAACCTGGAATAGTTAATATAGCTTGCTATATTAACAATTATTATAAACATTATTTAACCAGAAAGAGGCAGAGGAACATGATTTTTTTCATAGCTTATCTTAACGTGCTAGTGTCGGGATATATACGGTAGTGACAGTTTATGCAAATATGACATTATTTTTATGAGTTACCAATAGATCTTGAACAATTACTTTATTCTGTGGCAATTTTTACACTATTACATTTTGAAGTACAGTATCAGGACAACCCACATGTTTGACTGGTACTGTTTACATGTTTTACTGGTACTGCCCACGTTTTACTGGTACTGTTTATTAACTATTTAACAAGGTATTATAGTCATCGGTTGCAACTTTATAATAACCATCCAGATAATGTTTATAGACAGTTTACAAAACAACTAGTAACCCTTAAGTATTCCCAAAGTGTTAGGAATATCTGGTCCGTCTATCTATGTAAAAGTAATGTTTATAGATGTTTAAAAAATGGTTACTTAAAGGTTTAAAAAAAAAATTAATGATACAGTGGTGTTTTTTGCAAATGTTTTCAAATTTTATGCACAGTATATGCAACAACAGTATTTGCACTGTAAACCTTTTTATTAATATAAAGTGTAGGTGAACTTAAACTGTATGGCTATGCTGCGGTATGCTGTGTGTGTGTGTGTGTGTGTGTGTGTGTGTGTGTGTGTGTGTGTGTGTGTGTGTGTGTGTGTGTGTGTCAGTGTCCTATCTGTGTGGATGCGTCTCATGTCAGCTAATCAAGGGACACTGACACACACACACACACACACACACACACACTCGACGCATAGATAGACTCGCGTCAGTTTCCTGCTCACATCGAGTTCTCTTTTGCTCTTGAACAAACCATAACACAGAGGATTGTGAGTATTCTCATATTCGAGTCTTAAATTAGTTAAATAACGTCTTAAATGAACTTAAAGAGTTGTGAGGAAATGAGATACGCGGGACAGCGCGTGAGATCCGCGGCTGTTCTTAAAGTGACAGGAGCACTGATGATGCCTGTCATTAATGTTCATCAAAGAACAACGGCAACAGAGAAAATTGTAGCTTTAATGATGATTCATCTATATTTCATTTATTATTTATGCAGTTAAGGAAGGTTTGATAACTATTACATTTCTGTATAACAGGGAAGGCCATGGGTAAATATAACATTTATTATTTTGGTGATTTAGGTAAAATGGTTTAAAAAAACACAGCAGAACCACAGCGCATCTGATATGACTGGCATAACGCTGGCGAAGTTAGGGACCGTCTGCAAAGTTACATACAACATTGAAACGTGTATAACGTTACCAAACTTCACTAGCATTTAAAGAGAATGACAGTCATAAAACTGACTGTAAAGTGATCATCTAGGTGTCAGGTATGATGCACACATTTTGATATTTAATAAAATAAACTGTCAAATCATATGGAAATATGGATATGCATTATTTCTCTAGGATACTGTTTGGGCTCTAACACAAAATATGCTAGATTTAAATGCATCATAGCTGAACACTGATGAGAATATTTCTTGAGAATATATTTACAGAGATAATATTAGAGATTATATTTACGACAAATTATTATTATTTATGCGTTATGCGTTGCTATTGACGACGGCCATTAAGTAAAGAAATTCCACAGAATCTAGCTTAAAAAAGTGCTTAGAGCTGCTTTAGTTATTTGTTGTTTGTTTAATTTCAAATATAAAACTTGTTGAAATGTTTTAAGTGTGTGCATCTGTTCTTTTTGAACACTTTCATCTTGTTTGAACAAAACCGTGATAATATTGATAACCGTGATAATTTGGGTCACTATAATCGTGATGTTAAATTTCCATACCGTTTCATCCCTACTTTAGTGTGAATAAGTAAAAAAGAACTACAAACACCTTGAATTAAATACTGGCCTTCTGGACTTACAAAATTTTGAGCAGGAAAATATAACTTTTATCTATTTTATCCTATGATATTAAAATTAATCTAAATTTAAATTACATCATGGGTGTGGCTTGTGGTGATAGTGGCACCAGTTGCTGCGGTAAATTTGGCACATTCGAGCGATTCTAAAATATTCTCCTGTTTAAATGCATATTGCCTGCCGTGCACAGTTAAGCTGATGCCACCGGCGTGGCGGTGCCACCGGCTTGGGCCCGTCATCGCTGCTCGCAGCTTTAATTATTATTATTATTATTATTATTATTTTATCGACTTCTCGGGCACTTTTGGGGCCCTTACCATGCTCAAAAACTCTTGAAACTTTGCACACACATCGGAATGCGCGGCCATCAGAGCCGGGCTGAAGCTGGTACCCGGGCGTGGCAGGGGGGCTCGACAGCGCCCCCTAAAGTGGTGTCTGAAAACTTGGTCTATATATCAAACACACTTGCACGTACATGTATGAAACTCGGTACACATATAGACCTCATCGGGCCAAACAACTTTCGTGCTCTAAGTTACGTGTCAGCCCAACAGGAAGTGAGCTAATATGGGTTGTTCTGAAAACACATGCTCTGGAATTTAATATACTCCTCCGAGGCCATTGTTTCAATCAGTGCCAAACTCGGTCAGCATGAAGTCAAGACACAGAGGATGCTAAATTGCGAGCGGATTTTTGATAACTCAAACGGTTTGGCCGTGGCGAAGCAACGAATTTATGGCGAGAAAAGGGAAACAGGAAGTGTGTAATAACTTGTGCAAACATTGAATGATTTGGATGAAACTTCAGCTGTGTGTTCGTTGTAAGAGGCCGATCACATGGATATGACTTTTGTGAGTCAAAGTTATAGCGCCACCAACTGGCAGCAGGAAGTGTGTCACTTTCAAAAATGCTTTGAATCCCCATCTTATTTTCACCTGATTGAATTCAAACTTCATCAGTATAATGTGAAAACATGACAGATAGAGACATATGAATGAATTCCTGATATTTCAAATAATGCTGCCATGGCAACATGTCAAAGTTTAATAATGTTTTTGGCTGTTTGTGTGCCCTCCCCTCTATCACCAAAAGGGGGCAGTGTTGTATTATTTTTGAAACTCCCTTTCACTCTCTCTCTCTCTCTCTGTGCTTGCTTATGTGATTTATGAGGACACAAATGTGTATGATGACATGGGTATTGTATTACAACGTAGTGGTTAATGTGGACATGAACTATGACACTATATCAGTACAGGACTCATTTTCTAAATGACATTTGAGTTACAATTCTTTTCACCTGACAGCCGTGATTTCATGTACTCATTCAGACAGAACTCTTTTTTTAAAACAGGAGTGTGAGTGTGTTTTCTATACATGTGCTTTACAGAAGGTCATGTGCTGTGTTTGCAAAGATCACTTTTGACACATTTGTCTTTAAATTCATACTGACATAGTTCAAATTTATTTAAAAAAAAAATCACATTATTTTCTACAAGTGTCTGTTTATAAGTGTCTTTTTTCACAGAAAGTTTTTGTTTAAACGTGAATATTTGTATAATTCAGGGTCTGAGTTTTTACGTTCTCCTCGTAGGTGATTTATTCAATCTCCACCAAACTCGGTCAACGTGAAACGGAAGCTTAACGCATTAAAAATATTTAACGCAAATAACACAGCGTCCGTTTTTATATCCATTTTTGCTTAGCGTTACATGATCACGCTCCTATTCATGTAAATGCTTCCAAGCGCGACAAGACACAAGAGCGCGCGCTGTATGCCAGTGTCCTGTCTGTGTGTGTGTGTGTGTGTGTGTGTGTGTGTGTGTGTGTGTCAGTGTCCTGTCTGTGTGTGTGTGTGTGTGTGTGTGTGTGTCCTGTCTGTGTGTGTGTGTGTGTGTGTGTGTGTGTGTGTGTCAGTGTCCTGTCTGTGTGGATGCGTCTCATGTCAGCTAATCAAGGAACACTGACACACACACACACACACACACACACACACAAACACACACACACACTCGACGCATAGATAGACTCGCGTCAGTTTCCTGCTCACATCGAGTTCTCTTTTGCTGTTGAACAAACAATAACACAGAGGATTTTGAGTATTCTCATATTAGAGTCTTAAATTAGTTAAATAACGTCTTAAATGAACTTTAAAGAGTTGTAAGGAAATGAGATGCGCGGGACCGCGCGTGAGATCCGCGGTTGTTCTTAAAGCGACAGGAGCACTGATGATGCCTGTCATTAATGTTCATCAAAGAACAACGGGAACAGAGAAAATTGTAGCTTTAATGATGATTCATCTATATTTCATTTATTATTTATGCAGTTAAGGAAGGTTTGATAACTATTACATTTCTGTATAACAGGGAAGGCCATGGGTAAATATAACATTTATTATTTTGGGTTTATGTAAAGATTTTTTTAAGTTCACTTAAATTAAAAGTTGTTTTTTAAAGACTAATAAATGTTGAAATTGGGAGCTTTCAGTTATACTTTAATGTAACGTCATTAATGTTTCATAGAGAATTTAGTATCAGTGATACTGGCCTTCATTCATAAAAAATGACAATACAACACATATTTACAATATGCTGTCTTTAAATTGTTTCTAAATTAATTTGGAGAGTAACTGAAATTATTACAATATCAAAATATTACAAACTTAAAATATTAAAAACTTGCGATTAATCGTGATTAATTACAGAAAAAAATGTGATTAATTAGTTAATTTTTTACTTTACAGTCATTAGCTCTGACCAACAGGAAGTCAGATATTTTGGTTTGAACGTGAATATTTGTATAATTTCTCTTAGCATGCTTGAAATTGCTTGAAACTCAACACACACATCAGAGATGTCAGTCAGTGGAAATGGGCAAAGCCTCAGAAATGCGTGTGTTGGAGGGGTGTTTATTACAACATAATCATGGTTTATGAAGACATTTCATGTGTCCCCGTAAATAAAAATAGCTTTAACAGCATACTAAACAATTTTTTAATAAAAATGTAAAAATGCAGAATGTTTTCTGTGATGGTAGGTTTAGGGGTAGTGTGTGTGTGTGTGTGTGTGTGTGTGTGTGTGTGTGTGTGTGTGTGTGTGTGTGTGTGTGTGTGTGTGTGTGTGTGTGTGTGATATGTAGGCTTAGGGGTAGTGTAGGGGGATAGAATGTACAGTTTTTACAGTATACAAACCATTAAGTCTATGGAATGCCATCTGCCTGTCTTTCCCCTTCCCCCTCTCTATCTGTGTGTGTGTGTGTGTGGGGGGTCTCTCTCTCACCCTGTGAGTTTGTGTGTGTGCCTTTCTCTCAGTCCTTCCCCTCCCCCTCACTCTCACTCTATCATTGTGTGTGTGTGTGTGTGTGTGTGCGCCTTTCTCTTTTGATCATAATTTAACCCTTTCATATAGGCTATCACAAATAACTATCACTTAAAATAAAAACGTCATGTGATGTGTTTGCCAAGATCACGTATGATGCACATGTCTTTAAATTAATTATTTACTGATATAATATAAATGTATTAAAACATAAATTTCACATGATTTTATAAAAGTGGCTATTTATAATAAACTTCCATAAAATGTAGACACGCATCTTACTCTTACCTGACACTGATATTAAAATCATCTTTGCAGTTTCTGTGATTTGGCTCCATTTATACATTTTTTATTAAAAAGAATTTATTGGACCACCCATATTGAAATGAAAGCATGTTTTATGGTGCATAAGATTGGTGCACAAACGGTAGCTAAGGTAGCTCAAAAACACATGAAGAGAAGTGTTAGAATAAAACAACATCAGCATTCGAATGGTATTCTGAACTCATTCCAATTTGACCTTTGACATAATCTGACATGAAATTCATATAAATTTAATTGATCTCATAGATGTGGCTGTTGTGGTTTGTGGTCATAGCAGCACCAACTGCTGCAGTTAATGTGGTGAATTCAGATGACTTTGACATAGTCCTTTTATGTTTTCCCATTTTAAATGCCTATTGCCTGCCGTGCACAGTTAAGCTGATGCCACCGGCGTGGCGGTGCCACCGGCTTGGGCCCGTCATCGCTGCTCGCAGCTTTAATTCTTTTTCTTTTTATTTTTTTTTTTTTTATTTTTTTTTTCGACTTCTCGGGTACTTTTGGGGCACTTAACATGCTCGAAAACTCTTGAAACTTTGCACACACGTCGGAATGCGCGGCCATCAGAGCCGGGCTGAAGCTGGTACCTGGGCGTGGCAGGGGGACTCGACAGCGCCCCCTAGAACGCGTTTAGAAACTTGGTCCATGTATCAAACACACTTGCACGTACATGTATGAATCTCGGTACACATATAGACCTTATCGGGCCGAACAACTTTCGTGCTCATAGTTATGCGTCAGCCCAACAGGAAGTGAGCTATTATGGGTTGTTCGGAAAACCCATGCTCTGGAATTTAATATACTCCTCCGAGGCCATTGTTTCGATCATTGCCAAACTCGGTCAGCATGAAGTGAACATATCCAGGATGCTAAATTGCGAGCGGATTTTTTATATGTCAAACGGTTTGGCTGTGGCGAAGCAACAAATTTATGGCGAGAAAAGGGAAACAGGAAGTGTGTTTTAACTTGTGCAAATATTGACTGATTTGGATGAAACTTCAGCTGTGTGTTCGTTGTAAGAGGCCGATCACATGGATATGACTTTTGTGAGTCAAAGTTATAGCGCCACCAACTGGCAGCAGGAAGTGTGTCACTTTCAAAAATGCTTTGAATCACCATCTTATTTTCACCTGATTTACTTCAAACTTCATCAGTATAATGTGAAAACATGACAGATAGAGACGTATGAAATGGATTCCTAAAATTTCAAATACTGTTGCCATGGCAACGTGTCAAAGTTTAATAATCTTTTGGCTGTTTTGAGGCTCTTAGCATGCTTGAAATTGCTTGAAACTGCTTGAAACTCAACACACACATCAGAGATGTCAGTCAGTACACATGGGCAAAGCCTCAGAAACGGGCGGGGATGAGGGGCTCTCTAGCGCCACCTTTTGACAAAAGTGAAGGGCTTCGTTTCATCTACAATCACCAAACTCAGTATATATATTGACCTCATCGAGCCGGACAACTTTCTAATTTACAGTCATTAGCTCCGACCAACAGGAAGTCAGATATTTTGGTTTGAAGGTGACTTTTTGGTTAAATCGGGGTCTGAGTTTTTACGTTCTCCTCGTAGGCGATTTATTCAATCTCCACCAAACTCGGTCAACATGAAACAAAGATACGGAAGATGCTAAAATGCGAACGAATATTGGATACCTCAAACGGTGTTGCCATGGCGAGGGATTAAATAAGGACAAAAAAGGGGAACAGAAATTGTCTAATATCTTGTAAAATCATATTTTGATTTCAATTAAATTAAGATTGTATGTTTGGTAATTGAATTTAGATTAATTTAAAATTACTATAATATTTTTCAGAAGAATATATATATTTTTTATAAATATTTATTTGAATAGTCTAATGTGCCTGCATGTGTGTGCTGCCCTTCCCTCAATGAACACAAGATGGCAGCATTGTGTTAGTTTTGAAGCAGGATAAAAAAACCTTGTTTCTCTCTCTCTCTCTCTCTCTCTCTCTCTCTCTCTCTCTCTCTCTCTCTCTGTCTATCTCTCTCTCTCTCTCTCTCTCTCTCTCTCTCTCTGTGTGTGTGTGTGTGTGTGTGTGTGTGTGTGTGTGTGTGTGTGTGTGTGTGTGTGTGTGTGTGTGTGTGTGTGTGTGTGTGTGTGTTTCTGAGGACATACATTTGTAGACATTTCATGTGTCCCCATACATATATTGTTCTCTTCGAGCCGGACAACTTTCTAATTTACAGTCATTAGCTCCGACCAACAGGAAGTCAGATATTTTGGTTCGAAGGTGAATTTTTGTGTAATTCAGGGTCTGAGTTTTTACGTTCTCCTCGTAGGCGATTTATTCAATCTCCACCAAACTCGGTCAACATGAAACAAAGATACGGAAGATGCTAAAATGTGTGTGTGTGTGTGTGTGTGTGTGTGTGTGTGTGTGTGTGTGTGTGTGTGTGTGTGTGTGTGTGTGTGTGTGTGGTACTGCGCCCCTCATGAATATTCGCTCCCGTTTATCGTAATGTCAGATTTTGTCAAACCACTGTGTACAAGTGCGTTTATTCAGGATAGAAACAGCACCTGAGAAAACATCTGTGATTTGGACCTGTTTGCAGCAACTATTAAAAGAAAGGTAAGTTAATCTGCAGTTTAATCGCTTGTGGCTAAGTTTGGCTTGTTTGTGCGTGTTTTATAAGCTCTTTTCTGCTCGTTTTGCAGTCAGAAAGCAGCTAGCGCCTGATGCTAACGGCGCTAGCATAGTCATTCTGATCCCAGACTGTCAGGAGAGAATCAGAGATGCTTGTAAGATTTAATTTGTTTTAGATTCCAATATAATTGTAAATAACTTATTTTGAGCATATAAATCAGTCTAGCCATCGTAACAATGCATTGTCATGACTACAGTCTGTGAAGGGGATACAGTATCCTGACATGCTACTGTTAAATATTACTGCAGTTTAACGTTAGCTTGGTTTAAAGTTATTATTATTATTATATTATTATTAAGAAACAAAGCGATCAAGATATGCTTTTATTCCTCCTGAATGTAATAAAATATACTCTGTACCAATAGAACTGTAAGTATTAATTTTTATTATGAAAACAATCTTGCTGAAGAATGTCAAATTAAATGCAATGCTCATAATTATTGGTGTTTTTCTCTATTTCAGCAGACACATCAGATAATGGCTGAAATGAGAAAGCTCAAGCCACTGGAGGAGGCCGTAAAGTTTTCACTTCAGAGGAAAGAATGGTCTGATAGAGCTAAGTTTAAGTGAAAGAGCTACGGCTAACTTATCTTAAAATTTTCCACCCTGTTGATTCCGCCCTGTTAGTGTTCTATAAACCTAACAGGGTGGACATTCTAATAGAATAAATCGTATTTAGTGTATATTGCAAATTCTATAAACACATATATGCATATATAAATATTATAAAACCGTGTTATAGGTGCAGTGCCACACATTACTGATGGCAAATCATGCAGGACAGTGAGGGAAAACTCCTCCACTGTTATGGTCTTCCACCCTGTTAGGCGAGTCATTTTTAAATAATAATTTGACTGCAACGTTAAATGTTTTGCATACTTATGTTTTATTTTGGGAGGTGAGGATCATTAACAGCATATACAATATATGTTTTTGAACACATTTTTTTATTATTTACCATCCTGTTGGCAAAAATGGGTACAAAAAGTACCTGTTCTTAATAATCAAGACATTCTATTAATCAATAATAGTTTTGTTATTGTTTCAAGAATTTAAAAAAATACCATGATGGCATAAGGGACATATACTATCCAAGAAAAACTTGTTATTGTTTAACATTAACATTTTGTGATAACTATGTATATGTCCCTAACAGGGTGGAACACCTTCACGGCCCGTGTCTGAACAATGAATCTACCCATAATTATTATTTTTTTAGTCCCTGAGCTTGACCAATATGTATTCCGACTAGTTAAACATGTCACCATTTTGGTAGAATGCTAAAAACATGAAAATCATGTACTTTTTTTTCAAACATTTATGAAGCCAAAATGTTACCGCATACCAGGAATGACCCAGCTATAGTTTCTAACTGTGTTGCTATTTGATTAGAAAAAAGAAAGACAAAAGTGAACATTGGCTTGCATGGTAGCCTAATGAGGTGCCGTCAATGGTCTTCCTTTGTAAATAAACCCTTATTGTAACAAATGATATAGTTAAACAATTACAAGAACTATATGTTAGATCTAAGGCTGAGAACAAGTTAGAAAGAGCTTTAAAATACGGACCTTCTTGAATTATTGAATAAACAATCCCCCCATAACCACGCCCCCAACAAAGCCCCGCCCCCTCTGGTGAGTACCGGCACTTTATTTTTTCCACTACAAGCACTGGCGTTGGTAATGGTACTCCTGGTTTACTGGAATGGGGTTCAATTCCCTACTGTGTCCTTGTTATTTTGTACCAACTACATAGAATGTAATAGTTTAATTACATTTAAACTAACTACACATTATATATACAAGTGTTCCCACAAATAAAGTATAAATCATGTAAATTACTACATGTAATATATGGTATTCTGAACTCATTATGATTTGACCTTTGACATCATCTGACATGAAATTAATTTAAATGTAATTGATCTCATAGATGTGGTCCTATATGTGATCCTATGACATTACAATTCATCTATATTTAAATTACATCATGGGTGTGGCTTATGGTCATAATTGCACCAGCTGCTGCAGTAAATGTGGCATATTCGAGTGATTTTTAAAATATTCTCCTGTTTAAATGCATATTGCCTGCCATGCACAGTTAAGCTGATGCCACCGGCGTGGCGGTGCCACCGGCTTGAGCCCGTCATCGCTGCTCGCAGCTTTAATTTTTTATTTTTTTTTTCGACTTCTCGGGTACTTTTGGGGCACTTAACATGCTCGAAAACTCTTGAAACTTCGCACAGGCGTCGGAATGCGCGGCCATCAGAGCCGGGCTGAAGCTGGTACCCGGGCGTGGCAGGGGGGCTCGACAGCGCCCCCTAAAGTGGGGTCTGAAAACTTGGTCCATATATCAAACACACTTGCACGTACATGTATGAAACTTGGTACACATATAGATCTCATCGGGCCGAACAACTTTCGTGCTCTAAGTTATGCGTCAGCCCTACAGGAAGTGAGCTATTATGGGTTGTTCGGAAAACGCATGCTCTGGAATTTAATATACTCCTCCGAGGCCATTGTTTCGATCATTGCCAAACTCGGTCAGCATTAAGTGAACATATCCAGGATGCTAAATTGCGAGCGGATTTTTGATATCTCGAAAAGTCTGGCCGTGGCGATGCAACGAATTTATGGCGAGAAAAGGGAAACAGGAAGTGTGTTTTAACTTGTGCAAACATTGACTGGTTTGGATGAAACTTCAGCTGTGTGTTCGTTGTAAGAGGCCGATCACAAGGATATGACTTTTGTGAGTCAAAGTTATAGCGCCACCAACTGGCAGCAGGAAGTGTGTCACTTTCAAAAATGCTTTGAATCACCATCTTATTTTCACCAGATTTATTTCAAACTTCATCAGTATAATGTGAAAACATGACAGATAGAGACGTATGAAATGGATTCCTGAAATTTCAAATACTGTTGCCATGGCAACGTGTCAAAGTTTAATAATCTTTTGGCTGTTCTGAGGCTCTTAGCATGCTTGAAATTGCTTGAAACTGCTTGAAACTCAACACACACATCAGAGATGTTAGTCAGTACACATGGGCAAAGCCTCAGAAACGGGCGGGGATGAGGGGCTCTCTAGCGCCACCTTTTGACAAAAGTGAAGGGCTTCGTTTCATCTACAATCACCAAACTCAGTATATATATTGACCTCATCGAGCCGGACAACTTTCTAATTTACAGTCATTAGCTCCGACCAACAGGAAGTCAGATATTTTGGTTTGAAGGTGAACTTTTGGTTAAATCGGGGTCTGAGTTTTTACGTTCTCCTCGTAGGCGATTTATTCAATCTCCACCAAACTCGGTCAACATGAAACAAAGATACTGAAGATGCTAAAATGTGAACGGATATTGGATATCTCAAACGGTGTTTCCATGGCAAGGAATTAAATAAGGACAAAAAAGGGGAACAGAAATTCTCTGTGTCTGCTGCTCTCCCCTCAATGAACACAAGATGGCAGCATTGTATTAGTTTTGAAGCAGGATAAAAAAAAAACTTGTTTCTCTCTCTCTCTCTCTCTCTTGTTTGTGATTTATGAGGACACAAATTTGTATAATGACATGGGTATTACACTGGTATTACAACGTGTATGTGTGTGTGTTTAAAAACATACTAAAACAATGTTTTGTTAAAATGTAACCAAATAGCTTTAAAATAATCATACTATTTTTCAGATCAATATATTTATTTTATTTAATATATTTCTTCTGAATATTTATTCTCTGTCTGCCCTCCCCTCACTAAAAGGTAGCAGTGTTGTTATTTTTGAAACTCTCTCTCCGTGTGTGTGTGTGTGTGTGTGTATGTGTGTGTGTGTGTGTGTGTGTGTGTGTGTGTGTGTGTGTGTGTGTGTGTGTGTGTGCTTGTTTATGTGATTTATTAGGGACACAAATTTGTATAATGACATGGGTATTACACTGTTATTACAACGTAGTGGTTAATGAGGACATTTCATGTGTCCACATAATAAAAATATCTTTAAAAACATACTAAATAATGTATTATTAAAATGTAACCAAGTAGCTTTAAAAATATACTACAAATTACAATGAAAACATGGTTTATGAGAATATTTCCTGTGTCCCATAAATGAAATAGCTTTAAGGGGTTTGTGTGTCTGTGTGTGTGTGTGTGTGTGTATGTGGGCATGTTTTTGTGAAATATCAGGACACAAATGTGTATAATGACATGGGTATGACATATTACAAAAAGAGGGTGAAATATGAGGACGTTCCCCATGTCCTCACTTTTCAAAATGCTTATAAATCACACAGAACAAGGTTTTTTTCACAGAAAGTGAACTGCACAGTCTCCTGTGATGGGTAGGTTTAGGGGCAGTGTAAGGGGATAGAAAATACGGTTTGTACGGTATAAAAACCATTACGCCTATGGAATGTCCTCACATTTCACAAAAACAAACGTACGTGTGTGTGTGTGTGTGTGTGTGTGTGTGTGTGTGTGTGTGTGTGTGTGTGTGTGTGTGTGTGTGTGTGTGTCCACCAACTGGCAGCAGGAAGTGTGTCACTTTCAAAAATGCTAAATCACTGTTTTGTTTTCACCCGATTTACTTCAAACTTCATCAGTATAATGACAAAACATGGCAGATGTAGACATACGAATGGATTCCTGATATTTTACATACTGTTGCCATGGCAGTGTGTCAAAGTTTAATCATCTTTTGGCTGTTTTTGAGGCTCTTAGCATGCTTGAAATTGCTTGAAACTCAACATACACATCGGAGATGTCAGTCAGTGGAAATGGGCAAAGCCTCAGAAATGGGTGTGTTGGAGGGGTGTTTATTACAACATAATCATGGTTTATGAAGACATTTCATGTGTCCCCGTAAATCAAAATAGCTTTAAAAGCATACTAAACAATGTTTTAATAAAAATGTAAAAATGCAGAATGTTTTCTGTGATGGTAGGTTTAGGGGTAGTGTGTGTGTGTGTGTGTGTGTGTGTGTGTGTGTGTGTGTGTGTGTGTGTGTGTGTGTGTGTGTGTGTGTGTGTGTGTGTGCGATATGTAGGCTTAGGGGTAGTGTAGGGGGATAGAATTTACAGTTTGTACAGTATAAAAACCATTAAGTCTATGGAATGCCCTCCGCCTGTCTTTCCCCTTCCCCCTCTCTATCACTCTCTCTGTGTGTGTGTGTGTGTGTGTGTGTGTGTGTGGAGGGGGGGGTGGGCTCTCTCTCTCACCCTGTGAGTATGTGTGTGTGCCTTTCTCTCAGTCCTTCCCCTCCCCCTCACTCTCCCTCTATCATTGTGTGTGTGTGTGTGTGTGTGTGTGTGTGTGTGTGTGTGTGTGTGTGTGTGTGTGTGTGTGTGTGTGTGTGTGTGTGTGTGTGTGTGTGTGTGTGTGTGTGTGTGTGTGTGTGTGACTTTCTCACACATTGATTTCAAATATATTCAACATATTTTTTTCAGAGAGTGAAATAAAAAAAACTTTCTCCCACCATTTAGATTTTATTTCTTTTTGTTGTTAAAATCTTGTGAACCTGGTTCAATGTGCAGAGTGCCTCTCTCTCAGTCCTTCCCCTCCCCCCTCACTCTCAGGCTCACCCTGGGTGTGTGTGTGTTTGATTGTGTGCGCGCACGTGTGTGTGTGGTGTGTGTGTGTGTGTGTGTGTGGGGGGGGGGGGGGTGTCTCTCTCACCCTGTGAGTTTGTGTGTGTGCCTTTCTCTCTCGGAATGATAATTTACCCCTTTCGTATCATAGACTATCACAAAAAACTATCACTTTAGTGTGAATAAGTCAAAAAGAACTACAAACACCTTGAATTAAATACTGGCCTTCTGGACTTACAAAATTTTGAGCAGGAAAATATAACTTTTATTTATTTTATCCTATAACATTAAAATTAATCTAGATTTAAATTACATCATGGGTGTGGCTTGTGGTGATAGTGGCACCAGTTGCTGCAGTAAATGTGGCATATTCGAGCGATTCTAAAATATTCTCCTGTTTAAATGCATATTGCCTGCCGTGCACAGTTAAGCTGATGCCACCGGCGTGGCGGTGCCACCGGCTTGGGCCCGTCATCGCTGCTCGCAGCTTTAATTATTATTAGGGCCCAAGCCCTGAAAGGGCGCAGAGCCCTATTGTTCCCCTAAGGATTATTCTTTTTTTTTTCTTTTTTTTTTTTTTTTCTTTTTTTTTGACTTCTCGGGTACTTTTGGGGCACTTAACATGCTCGAAAACTCTTGAAACTTCGCACAGGCGTCGGAATGCGCGGCCATCAGAGCCG
This sequence comes from Gobio gobio, assembly GCF_949357685.1. Lineage (NCBI taxonomy): Eukaryota > Metazoa > Chordata > Actinopteri > Cypriniformes > Gobionidae > Gobio > Gobio gobio. Next base: position 16,917,737 of record NC_137116.1, read on the forward strand.
GGCTGAAGCTGGTACCCGGGCGTGGCAGGGGGGCTCGACAGCGCCCCCTAAAGTGGGGTCTGAAAACTTGGTCTATATATCAAACACACTTGCACGTACATGTATGAAACTCGGTACACATATAGACCTCATTGGGCCAAACAACTTTCGTGCTCTAAGTTACGTGTCAGCCCAACAGGAAGTGAGCTGATATGGGTTGTTCTGAAAACACATGCTCTGGAATTTAATATACTCCTCCGAGGCCATTGTTTCAATCAGTGCCAAACTCGGTCAGCATAAAGTCAAGACACAGAGGATGCTAAATTGCGAGCGGATTTTTGATAACTCAAACGGTTTGGCCGTGGCGAAGCAACGAATTTATGGCGAGAAAAGGGAAACAGGAAGTGTGTAATAACTTGTGCAAACATTGAATGATTTGGATGAAACTTCAGCTGTGTGTTCGTTGTAAGAGGCCGATCACATGGATATGACTTTTGTGAGTCAAAGTTATAGTGCCACCAACTGGCAGCAGGAAGTGTGTCACTTTCAAAAATGCTTTGAATCCCCATCTTATTTGCACCCGATTGACTTCAAACTTCATCAGTATAATGTGAAAACATGACAGATAGAGACATATGAATGAATTCCTAATATTTCAAAAAATGTTGCCATGGCAACATGTCAAAGTTTAATAATGTTTTTGGCTGTTTGTGTGCCCTCCCCTCTATCACCAAAAGGGGGCAGTGTTGTATTATTTTTGAAACTCCCTTTCTCTGTATGTGTGCTTGTTAATGTGATTCATGAGGACACAAATGTGTATGATGACATGGGTATTACACTGGTATTACAACGTAGTGGTTAATGTGGACATGAACTATGACACTATATCACTACTCATACAGGACTAATTTTCTAAATGACATTTGAGTTACAATTCTTTTCACCTGACAGCCGTGATTTCATGTACTCATTCAGACAGAACTCTTTTTTAAAAACAGAGGAGTGTGAGTGTGTTTTCTATACATGTGCTTTACAGAAGGTCATGTGCTGTGTTTGCAAAGATCACTTTTGACACATTTGTCTTTAAATTCATTATTTACTGACATAGTTCAAATTTATAAAAAAAAAAAAATTCACATTATTTTCTACAAGTGTCTGTTTATAAGTGTCTTTTTTCACAGAAAGTTAGTTTGTTTGAACGTGAATATTTGTATAATTCAGGGTCTGAGTTTTTACGTTCTCCTCGTAGGCGATTTATTCAATCTCCACCAAACTCGGTCAACGTGAAACGGAAGCTTAACGCATTAAAAATATTTAACGCAAATAACGCAGCGTCCGTTTTTATATCCATTTTTGCTTAGCGTTACATGATCACCACGCTCCTATTCATGTAAATGCTTCCAAGCGCGACAAGACATAAGAGAGCGCGCTGTATGCCAGTGTCCTGTGTGTGTGTGTGTGTGTGTGTGTGTGTGTGTGTGTATGTGTCAGTGTCCTGTCTGTGTGTGTGTGTGTGTGTGTGTGTGTGTGTGTGTGTGTGTGTGTGTGTGTGTGTGTGCTTGTTTATGTGATTTATGAGGACACAAATTTGTATAATGACATGGGTATTACACTGGTATTACAACATCAAGGTGGTTTATGAGGACATTTCAAATGTCCCCGTAAATCAAATCACTTTAAAAACATATTAAACAATGTTTTATTAAAAATGTAAAAATGCAGAATGTCTCCTGTGAGGGTTAGGTTTAGGGGCAGGGGCAGTGTAGGGGGATAGAATATACAGTTTATACAGTATAAAAACCATTACGCCTATGGAGAGTCCTCATAATGCTGTTGCACCAACATGTGTGTGTGTGTGTGTGTGTGTGTGTCAGTGTCCTGTCTGTGTGGATGCGTCTCATGTCAGCTAATCAAGGGACACTGACACACACACACACACACACACACACACACACACACACACACACACACACACATACACACCAGGCCCGTCGCGACAAGGCAGGCAAACCAAGCAATTGCTTGGGGCCTCGAGCTGGCCTGGGGCCCCAAGACAGCGACAGGTTAAGAATAAAATGAAACGACAAACTGTGTGAGCGCCCCATTGATAGTCAATGCAGTAAAGTGCAATGACACTGTTATCGGGATCCCCCTTAAGGGGCCCCTCTCAGAAGTCGCTGACAGCAGCCAGCCAACCACGCGATCTCTGCTGCGGCAAAATACAAAACATCCTCGGATTTGAAGCGGAATTTTATGCTTCAGGAAGCCAGAAAAGAAAATAGAGAAAGGAAGAGGAGGATAAGAAAAAAAACAAGATAGTGGTATGTGATAAATTACACTGGATAAAATAGCTCTACTTGTCTTGTACAAAAAAAGTGTAAGTTTGCAGCAGGTAGGCTAGCAAAAATATGTTTATGTTAGCTATCGTTACCTGCCTGACGGCAAATGCTGCTTGTAACGAACAGTTAGAGCAACTTTTTTTTTTCGAACAGACGAAATTACATGAGATTGCTATAGCTTTGTAATATGTTTTGATGAAAGTGGCATAGCATGCTATACTAACTATTATTTATGCTATGCATAAATAACCTGGAATAGTTAATATAGTATGCTATATTAACAATTATTATAAACATTATTTAACCAGAAAGAGGCAGAGGAACATTATTTTTTTCATAGCTTATCTTTGTGTGCTAGTGTCGGGATATATACGGTAGTGACAGTTTATGCAAATATGACATTATTTTTATGAGTTACCAATAGATCTTGAACAATTACTTTATTCTGTGTCAATTTTTACACTGTTACATTTTGAAGTACAGTATCAGGACAACCCACATGTTTGACTGGTACTGTTTACATGTTTTACTGGTACTGCCCACATGTTTTACTGGTACTGTTTATTAACTATTTATCAAGGTATTATAGTCATCTGTTGCAACTTTATAATAACCATCTAGATAATGTTTATAGACAGTTTACAAACCAACTAGTAACCCTTAAGTATTCCCAAAGTGTTAGGAATATCTGGTCCGTCTATCTATGTAATGTTTATATATGTTTTAAAAACGGTTAAAGGTTTACAAATTTTTTTTAATGATACAGTGGTGTTTTTTGCAAATGTTTTCAAATTTTATGGACAGTATATGCAACAACAGTATTTGCACTGTCTCTATGTCCATTTTGCTTGGGGCCCCCAAATTTCTTCAAACGGCCCTGTGTGTGTGTGTGTGTGTGTGTGTGTGTGTGTGTGTTAGTGTGTGTGTGTGTGTGTGTGTGTGTGTGTGTGTGTGATATGTAGGTTTAGGGGTAGTGTAGGGGGATAGAATGTACAGTTTGTACAGTATAAAAACTAGGGGTGTAACGATTCATCTACTACAGTGGTTCTCAACCTTTTTTGGGCCAGCGCCCCCTATCCATTATCCAGGTCCCTTCTTAACGCCCCCCCCCCCACCACCACCCCTCCACACACACACACACACACACACACACACACACACACACACACACACACACACACACACACACACACACACACACACACACACACACACACACACACACACACACACACACATACCAACCAAAAAAGAGCTATGTATGCTAATTATTATTCTGTTGTAATAATAATAATATGTATATTATTCACAATATTATTGTCCTTATTATTAATATTATTATTAAATCCATAACTTTTTTGTAGGGTGATATCAGCTAAATTGGGCCACTTTTTGGTAAATCGCTTGGGACAATAATACAATATGATTAATAATCACTGTTTTTGATAATTTTGTGTTGAAATTATGTAAAAAATATATAATTATTTAAGCCCTACAGTTCTTAAAAGATCAGCTGTGCCAACTTTTTTTTGCATGAGCAGTTTCAGGTAAAATGGGCCACTGTTTCAGGTAAAATGGGCCACTGTTTCAGGTAAAATGGGCCACTGTTTCAGGTAACCAATGGGCCAGTCAAACTGCAAAGGGAAATAGTGATTTATCATCAATTTTAATTTTATGTAGCCACATAAATTTAAACTGCATTAAACAAACTTCTGCCTTCTGCATTGAATGCTGCCAGACAAGTCATTGTCTCCCCCTTCTCTCCTGCACACACCTCCATACATGGTTGGCCAACCTGTCCAATGACCTTTGTCGAACTGAACTGGGCTGCGTTTCCCAAAACCACCGTTTTCCTTCTCCCTCTCTCCTCTATTCTTGTTCACGTTTTACCGTTAATTTGAGAAAACGGCCACCCGTCAAAATAAAAGTTCGGTTTAATTTGACAGAAATATATTACTGTTGTACAGTAAAATTTAGACAAGTCTCAATGCAATAATACTAATAATAAAATATTATCAAAACTTATATTTTTAAGGAATTATCACGTTCTCTTCCATGTTTTAATTTTATTTAATTTTATCAATAAAGCTCAGTGCAGCACATTGACAAAAAACTTTAATTTCATATGAATAAAATTTAAATTAAATTAATATTTAATGTCTTCATTTGATTTGAAAACAGAATTTGAAAAATGAAATGGAATTGGATGGGGGAAAACAGGCTATTTCATAAGGCCGTAAAGATGTAATTTTTGTTAAAATGATAGGTTTCATTATTTAAATTAATTAGACATGCTTTTTTTTATTACAAAAAAATATTTAACCATTAAAATGGAGTCCAAAAAACAGAATCCAGAAAAATTAAGACGGAATTAGGGGGAAAAATTAGCGGAATATGAAAAAATAAAAACAAAATATATATATATATATATATATATATATATATATATATATATATATATATATATATATATATATATATATATATATATATATATATATATATATATATATATATATTTGTATTTATTTATTTATTTATTTATTAATGGATTTCACAGGGCTCTAATCATTAACCTTAGGCCTACTTTCAATATATAATAATTATATAAATTATATAATCATGATTTTTCATGAATAAAATAAATATTATAATTATAGGCCTAAATTCATTGGTATCAGTTTTCATCAATGGTAGGCTATAGCCTAATTAATAGCCTACAAATTAAAACTAATTTGGTTTGTCATGATTAATTCGTGTTCATGATCAGTAAAATAAAAACAAAAGCTTCTAGCAAGAATAAACACACAGGAACCGTTAAATTATTGTAGTATTAATTATTTTTTGACTATCTTGATAAGCTACTATCCACGCAGCGTTTTGTGCTCAGATGTGACGGCGGAATTAATACATTACCTAAATGTTATTACAGTGTCAAACTGTCATTTTCTCCTTACAGTCTTGCGAGTTAACAATAATGCCTGACCAGTGAATTAGGCTACTTGGTGAACTAGCCCTATTCGCACGGGATTAGTATTTCTGGGGACCTCGTGTGATTTAGAAATTACCCACGGGATGCATTCGAACGGGATAAGCAAAGTGTGTGATTTTATTTGTTTTTACTGACTTATCTCCCGGATATGATGTCAATAGCCTACTTATAAATGTTTTTTCGTTATAGATTTAGCTGTATTATATGATGTATCATAAAACAACAGTTCCTTACCGCGTGCTGCTATGTTATCTAGGCTTGTTGCGATCAGAGGCGTCGCAATAGGGCAGGCAAGGCAGGCACTTGCCTGGGGCCCCGCCTTTTGAGGCAATGCTTTCGCCACCTTTGATTTGATTTGTTAAGCAGAGAACTTATCCGTTTGGCTTGGCCGCTCGCTCTAACAAATAGTTAAAAATAGATACAATAAAGAAAGCAAACAGGACGCGCGCGTTCTTTCGTCTGCAGCGCATCTCATAAATGAACCGAAACTACGCGTATAAGGCTTCTTGCCTCACATATATATGAGAACTATATCTAGCCTGAAAGCTTGAAATGTCTACTTTTAAACGAACAAATTCAAATCGAAAACAAATATTCTCTGGTTGTAATCCGTATGAAAAGTGCATTTCTCTCTAAAGGCGCGTCCACAAGGCGCAGCGGAGAGGCGGCATCGTCAACTTCATCTCTCCAGCCGACACTGACTCAGAAAATACTAGTTTAATAATAAACATATAAAATGGCTCCTTGTTATTTTTTTTTTCTGACACATTTATAATCATTTCTTTTGCCGGTGTTTTTTTTCTCAAGCTTTAAGCGTGCGCGTCGCTTCCAAGCACCCAGCTTATATATTTAAGCAGCCTAATTAAATTAGCCTAATATAAATTATTATATATAAAACTAATAAAATAAAGCGATTAAAATGATAACCATATTTCTATATGTCGGATAATTTCTTGTTCCTGTCACCACCACACAAAGCACCGTTTTTAAGGTGACAATTGGTTATAAATATGAAGGTTGTACTGTATTTTGAAGATATTGTATTGTATCTTCTCTTATGAAGATGAAGATTGACATTTTGTTAATTAAACAAAAGCACTTTATTTAGTATTTTTATTTTTGTTATACATTTTTTTTTTTTAAATTGGTTTTATGTGTTTTGACTACTTTTTGTATGTTGTAAAAAAATTAGATAACGAAGATAGGCTGTATTAAAAAAAAATTTAAATAGGGCCTCATTGATTAATTTTGCCTGGGGCCCCCACTCAATGTTGGTTCGCCTCTGGTTGCGATAGTCGGTGTTACACCGGTTACATCACTTTTCCACCGTCGTTTTGATTTTGTATAACCTAGTAATAAAAATAGTTCAGTTAGAGAACAGAAGTTACAATTAAAAACTGAACTGAGCACAGACCAGCAGCAGGAGATTTCATTTATCACAAGAGTGAGGAACTGACAATATGAATGCAGAAGATTAAAGCTAAATGTAAAAGCACCCATTTAAGCGAGCTTGACATTGTATTGTTCTGTTTTTGTGTTTTTCATTAATAATAATATTGAACACACCTTTCAAGCAATTCGCTCCCAAATTGGCTCTAATTCTAAAGTGAAAGTATAATGTGCACAGCCGCACAGGGATTTATAACGGTGTGCGTTATGAATGCAGCCTTCATTCTTCGCGAAATGTGGATACAAATGCGCACAGGAAACAAAAACCTTGTAAAACTTATATACGACCCTCCAAATTCTGGCCAAATCACAGAGATGGCGATTCGCATAGGACTAATATTATCACAGGGTGTGTTCGGCGGAATATGGTAGGTCATTCGCGGGGTAATTTTATAAATTACAGACATGGCCGATTCACACTGGATTAAGATCACAAACAACCTCCGCAATTATTACAAATGACTAGAGGTCACCAGGCAATAAATCCCGTGCGAATAGGGCTTTTAAGAAAACATTTTGGCATTAGGCATTGCATTGATTAATGCCTAAAAATGTAAACGTTTTACCTTTATACAAATATAATTTAGTTTAAATAATTTTAAAATTCATCACCGGAGTGAATATGAACATGATTTATTGTGGTTCTTAAGTCAATACTTTTTTAATGGCTTGTCAACTTCCCATTCCTCCGCTGCGTGATTCCAGTCAGAGCTGGATTCTAGCCACCACCGGATTGAGCGCTTTAGTCATTGCAAAATAAACGATATAGTTTACGTCGCATTAAACAGGCAGATTTTATAATGTGGTAGGCATTATTTTGCAAGTAATTAGCATACATGTTTAATTTGGTCTTGCCTGGATCTTTGGTATAAACTTGTGAACGCCCCCCAGGAACACCTGAACGCCCCCCTTTCAAGAATCTTGCTTCCAACGCCCCCCGTTGTGCTCTGAACGCCCCCGTTGAGAAACACTAATCTACTACATCGATGTATCGATTTATTTTCCTATGATCTAACTACATCAATCTGTGCTCGGCAAGTTGGCCTTCCGGACGACATATATCGATCTAACATCGTTTTAAAAGGTAATCAATCGATTGTATCGATCATAGGAAATAACACATTGGATTTAAGCACGTCAGACTTTATATGGATGTTTTTTCTTAGCACTTTTAATGATAAAGGCGTTAAACGTTACTCGATTCAGTCTGCCTATCTGTGACATCATCGCAACGCACCTGCAGCAGCGCTCATTGAAATGAATGGGATCGTGTCGCTTTGTCGCTGCGTGTCGCTGGCGGTGTGAACGGGGCTTGAGAAAACAAAACATAGCATGGCGCATGGCAGAGGAGAAGCCAACGAGCGAGAAATGATCAAGCCACCAGGAGAAAGAGCTACCTGTACTTTCAACCCTTGCTTGTTACCTGTGCATTCCTGACACCAGTGTGCCAGCAGAGCGAGTTTTAGTACAGCTGGCGACATAGTGAACGCACAGAGAAGTGTTCTGCGGTCAGATCATGGTGATATTTTTGAAAAAGAAATCTGTAGAGTCATTGAAGAGTAGTTGGTTACATTTTATCTTTTGTTAAATATTGTTTGTTTATTAAACTGAGAGTAGTAGCAGGTTCAGCCAGTTTATTCAATCTGAAGAAATGTTGGTTGCACTTTATTTTTGATATTAATATTGTATTTGTATTATTTTAATGTTGAAAAACAACAGCAAAAGTAGCAGGTAAACTTACTATTAATTAAACCTGAAGAGAAGTTAGTTGCACTTTATTTTTGATATTAATATTGTAATATTTTTATGTTGGAAAACAAAAGCAGAAGTAGCAGGTTAACCTACTGTTGAAATGTTGGTTGCACTTACTGTGCTTTTATTGAATATGTATTGAATATTGAAAATGAGAGCAGAAAAGGTTAACTTCCTGTTAATTCAACCTAAACTGTTGGTTGCACTTTATTCAAATAAAATTTGAATGCATTTGCCATTAATTGTTGTTTACTTGTTTGTTTATATCCATAATTAATTGATATACCGGATTCCCTTACAAGAAACAACAGGAATCTAGGAAACTTCACCTGCACTGACCAGTATCCAGATAATTATTTCAGTCACACAATTTTTGGCTAAAAAGTTACTGAATCGATTTCAAGTCACTGAATCGTTTCGGATCGTATCGTTCTAAATTAACCAATATCGTCCTTGAATCGTATCGACAACCTCAAATCGTGATACGAATCGTATCGTTGTTAAAACGAATCGTTACACCCCTACTAAATGCCTCTTCTATAAAACTGCTTGCCATTGTATTTAGGGAGCTGCAAATATAGACTAGAATGTCAAGCACTTTTCCAGCTAATCCTAAACTAACTTTTCTACACGGAATAGTAAGAAAAGCCCTCTTTGTTCTCTTTATATGTATCTGTGCAAGAGAGCTGTGAGAGAGCGAATGACACCACACAACATCTCCATGAATTTGTGCATGTAGCAATTTAATGTTTATATATTTTAAAGCACTGAATCGCTATTGAATCACGATTAATTAGATTCTTAGCATTTTAAATCGATTATTGACTGAAATCAATAATTCACGATTCAGAAATACATGTTTCAAGATCAATGTATCCGCGATGCATATTGCAAAACAGCAAAAATCAATTCATGCTCATTAACATTTTGGTGTTACCTGTTTTGCACTCTTTCACATGTTCCATGAGTTGGCGAGTGTGGACACCAGAATCATGGAAATCC
>NC_137116.1:16932249-16949749 GCF_949357685.1 Gobio gobio
TTGTCCCGTAGCCACTCCTTTGTTATCTTGGCTGTGTGCTTGGGGTCGTTGTCCTGTTGGAAGATGAACATTCGCCCCAGTCTGAGGTCCAGAGCGCTCTGGAGCAGGTTCTCATCAAGGATGTCTCTGTTACATCGCTGCATTCATCGTTCCCTCGATCCTGACTTGTCTCCCAGTTCCTTTATACTGCCCTACAAAGGCTAAGTGCAGTAACTACGCAAACACTGAAACTGAGAAAAATGGCTTTAAAGTTTTTACACCAGCCAGTCAAACATGTTGTGGGTAGATTAGTGGTAATGGATTCATGTATTGCCTTCTTAGGAAGAAATGTTTTATAGATAAAAACCATGACCACCGATGTGATCTTTGACCTCCAAAATGCAGATACTGCACTCTGCCTTTGAATGACCTTAAACAACTTAAACACTATTGCAAAGGCAAAGTGCAGTATCTACAAACTAAATGTGTTCATCCAACTTTTTTTCATGCTTCTTAATACATGTTTATAGTAATAATAAACTTTATATAATACAGAATTTTCATTTTCGGTTGAACTATCGCTTTAATATGGCCATACATAATTTCCTAGAATTAGAGGTTAGAGAGTAAGTTAACTTACGTATGCTTCTTCTCCCTTTAGCCTAACTTCTAAGCTTTACTCAAACATGTACATTTCCTGTTTATGCTATCTACACCCTTAAAGCTATAATTAATCATTAAAATATAATTATTATGTATTCTTAGCTAGCCTATCTGTGAAATCCAAAAAACTGATTGGCACTTTTTTTGTTTTGTTTATTAAGTAGCCTACGAAATTAGTGCGTGAAAATAGAGTACTTTCAGTACATTATGCAAGTGTACTTTTTCACCTAGTGTGCTTGCTGTCGCCCGGCTGGCGTCGCTAACTTTTAGAGTAACTTTGTCTAACTAGATAACTTTACCAGACCCAGCTAACTTTTGAAGAAGTAACCCCTGTCAATACCATTGGATTAGCTGCCTGAAACGGAGAGATGTCCGAATCAACAAACACCAACGTGATTCAATGGGATTATCATTACGTTGTCAGAGGATATTGCCTTTAATAGAGCAGCACAGGTAAATCAAAATTTGCTAGCGGCTGGCTAGTCAATGTTAACTGATTATAAAGCTGTTAGTTGCCTTACTATGAGTTTATATTTTGCTATCTTTCTTACCAGTCTTTGAATATTTGCGTTTTAACGCGAGTTCAACCATCATTTGGCTGCGGGATTGTGCCATGGTTGGCTTGTTGTTTCTGTGTGTTACGATCGGGGCAAACCGCATACAATCCCCATCGTGACGAGGCTGAAACCGCAGTATCTGCGGTGTCAAAAGCGGGGAAACAAAGCTAGAACACAGTAACATCACTTACTGCGGTTTGCCTTGGTATTGGCTTGGATTTTGTAGTTACTGCAATTTTGACACGCTCGTTTCTCTAAAACTGGACAAAATTGAACCAGCAAACTTTGTCACAAGACAGAACAGATGTCACAAAGCCCATTTCAAGTCTTAACTCAATTTTGACCAAATTTGTAGTTACTGCGCTTTGCCTTTGGACGGCAGTATACTGGTCAGTTAATCGCCGTTCTTATAGCCTACGCGCTGCCACACACACACACACAGACAAGCCCTGAAGCCAGATCGCTTTCACTTTCGTCCTCACAAAGCTTTGTCATTTGTATGTGTTTTAAGTCCTGCCAGTTTGAACATTAAAGCGATTTTAGTCCATCAGATGTGTATTATGTTGAACTAATGGCTTATATATTGTGACAAACGAACACTCAGACAGAAGCTCGCACATCACGTGAAGATCACTTGCAGAGAGCAGCGCAGAAACGCAGTGTCAACGCTGTCCTGTGACTAAAGTAAAGTCACCAAAGTAGCTTAGAAACTCAACCGTTATAGATTTGAATACCTTTGAAGTAAGTACAAACCACAGCTTCATAATGAATAGAGACGGTAAGACTAATTCACACACACAATCACTCTCTCATTAATGCATTCAAATAAATGTAATGCAGGCCTACTGTGTTCATTTATCTGATGTACAAGCAGAAATCTGCCCCATAGACAAGAACTGCTGAAAGTGAACCGTTTCCTTCAAGTATTTTAACATCACAAAGAAATGCACTTTTTCATTAGAAGGTTTTTATTTTTGGTCAAATCGTTACAGCCCTAATCTTTGTTTCATCAGACCAGAGAATTTACTTTCTCATGGTCTGAGTCCTTCAGGTGCCTTTTGGCAAACTCCAGGCGGTCTGTCATGTGCCGTCTGGCCACTCTACCACACAGGCCTGATTGGTGGAGAGCTGCAGAGATGGTTGTTCTTCTGGAAGGTTCTCCTCTCTCCACAGAGAAACGCTGGAGCTCTGTCAGAGTGACCATCGGGTTCTTGGTCACCTCCCTGACTAAGGCCCTTCTCCCCCGATCGCTCCCCCGATTTGTCCGGGCGGCCAGCTCTAGGAAGAGTCCTGGTGGTGCCAAACTTCTTCATGTATGGATGATGGAGCCCACTGTGCTCATGGGGAACTTCAATGCTGCAGAAATGTTTCTGTAACTTTCCCAAGATCTGTGCCTGAGGTCTACAGACAATTCCTTGGACTACAATTCCAATTCCTTCCTGTGGGACCTTATATAGACAGGTGGGTGCCTTTCCAAATCCTGTCTAATCAACTGAATTTACCACCAGTGGACTCCGTCCGGTCAAGCACCTGAGCTCAGTTTTGAGTGTCATGGCAAAGGCTGTGAATATTTATGTACATGTGAATTTTTAGGGCCCGAGCACCGATGGTGTGAGGACCCTATTGGATTTCGAAAGTTTATTAAAGCTGCGAGCAGCGATGGCGGGCCCAAGCCGGTGGCACCGCCACGCCGGTGGCATCAGCATAACTGTGCACGGCAGGCAATATGCATTTAAACAGGATAATTTTTTTAAATCGCTCGAATATGTCACATTTACCGCTGCAGCTGGTGCCACTATCACCACAAGCCACACCCATGATGTCATTTAAATGTAGATGATTTTTAATGTCATGGGATGAAATAGATCTCTTTCAAATATGTGAAAAGTTATCTTTTCCTGCTCAAAATGTTATAAGTCCAGAAGGCCAGTATTTAATTCAAGGTATTTGTATAGTTCTTTTTTTACTTATTCACAAGTGATAGTTATTTGTGATAGTCTATGATATGAAAGGGGTAAATTATCATCATCAAGAGAGAAAGGCACACACACAAACTCACAGGGTGAGAGAGAGACCCCCCACACACACACACCCAGGGTGAGCCTGAGAGTGAGGGGGGAGGGGAAGGACTGAGAGAGAGGCAATCTGCTCATTGAACAAGATTCACAAGATTTTAACAACAAAAAGAAATAAAATCTAAATGGTGGGAGAAATGTTTTTTTACTTCAATCTCTGAAAACATTATTTTGAATATATTTGAAATCACAGATGTTGGGTGATGAAAATTGTAACTCAAATATAATTTAGAAAACTAGTCCTGTCTGAATAGTGATATGTCAGTGAGATCAGCTCGGGCGCGCACACCGTCTATGGGTGATGTCACGTATTTTGCGAAATGCGCAGTTAGGTGATGTGTCGCCCTCCACACGTTGCGAAACAGACTCCGAAATGGGGAAATGTAAATTTGCGGACTCCTGGTTGGAGTAGGATGAGTTTAAACAATGACCGCAGGGTTTTTCTATGGTTTTTCCTGCATAGCGGCCGCCTCCGTCACATTCCGTGCCACCTCCGTCTGTCGACAAAACTCAAGACAGGCAGTCACTTGCTCAGATTAGGCATGTCGTGGTAATTAAATAATCATCAGAAATATATATTGTCACATGATCTTTCAGCAATCATTATTAGTATTTTATGATTTGCTAGTACAAAGTCATCTAAAGCCATTCCATAGCTGAATGTCTTTCCTCCGCTGTAGCTGTCCATCATTCTCCGTTCAGCATTCAAACTGCGCGTCGTGTTTGGTTACAGTCAGTCAGCTGCTCAGTAAAGCTCACTCCAAGATGATATATTCCCGTTATAATACTTGATATGCAGATAAAATAATTTATCTTCCTGGAGTTTATCTAGCGGTTTCTGAACGATGTTGTGCTCCCTACCCGGGTGACAACACAAGGCATCACACGCACAATAACCGGAATTTAAAACTGTGAAGAAACCGACCGATATACATAGTAGACTAGGATTTGTGCGCTCAACGCTCATCGTCTCTTTATGCCGTGAACTTTTTAATGTGCACTCGCGGTGCACTGCGCCCTCTGACTCCATGTTGCTTTAAGCGCATCATTCTGCACCCGGGATGCGCATAAGCGCATTGTGCCACGCTTTCATATATTTTCATAGTTTTGTGCACTTAAAGATGATTAAAAAAAATCTTGTTCTCACGTATCTATCGTATATTTGTTGCCCCTTTACAGAGCTGCACATTACGTTTACAATAAACTATAAATCTTGAAATGTTATATTATTTGTGTAGGCCCATATAATTATTTACATTCATATATAAATTAAATATAAATAGTTTTTTTTATAAATGTATTTAATAAGAACACAAAGTAATTTGTACCTTTTCATTAACATTTTTAGATTTTATAAAATTAGTCCAGAGATGTTTTTTCAAGAATTACTTTTTGTAATTGCAAATTTTTTTAACTATCCACTCACCTAATTTAATATATATTTTTGTTATAGCTTATGATTATATATTTTTATTTTATTGCTCAACAGTAGTTCTCATCGCCGATGAGGTCTTTAAATATTTTGAGAAGGTCTTTAAAAAGTCTTAAAAAGGTATTAAAATTTACTTCAGGATTCCTGCATATACCCTGCAAATGCATCATACGTGATCTTGGCAAACACAGCACATGACATTTTTATTTAAAATTAGAAATTTTTAAATTAGTTAAATTAGATTAGTTAAATTAGAAAGTTGTCCGGCTCGAAGAGAACAATATATGTACGGGGACACATGAAATGTCTACAAATGTATGTCCTCAGAAATCACAGAAGCACACACACACAGAGAGAGAGAGAGAGAGAGAGAGAGAGAGAGAGAGAGAGAGAGAGAGAGAGAGACAAGGTTTTTTTTTTATCCTGCTTCAAAACTAAGACACTGCTGCCATCGTGTGTTCATTGAGGGAAGGGCAGCACACATTCCCCTTTTTTGTCCTTATTTAATCCCTCGGCATGGCAACACCGTTTGAGATATCCAAAATTCGTTCGCATTTTAGCATCTTCCGTATCTTTGTTTCATGTTGACCGAGTTTGGTGGAGATTGAATAAATCGCCTACGAGGAGAACGTAAAAACTCAGAGCCTGAATTACACCAATATTCACGTTCAAACCAAAATATCTGACTTCCTGTTGGTCGGAGCTAATGACTGTAAATTAGAAAGTTGTCCGGCTCGATGAGGTCAATATATATACTGAGTTTGGTGATTGAAGATGAAACGAAGCCCTTCACTTTTGTCAAAAGGTGGCGCTATAGAGCCCCTCATCCCCACCCGTTTCTGAGGCTTTGCCCATGTGTACTGACTGACATCTCTGATGTGTGTGTTGAGTTTCAAGCAGTTTCAAGCTATTTCAAGCATGCTAAGAGCCTCAGAACAGCCAAAAGATTATTAAACTTTGACACGTTGCCATGGCAACAGTATTTGAAATTTCAGGAATCCATTTCATACGTCTCTATCTGTCATGTTTTCACATTATACTGATGAAGTTTGAAATAAATCGGTTGAAAATAAGATGGTTATTCAAAGCATTTTTGAAAGTGACACACTTCCTGCTGCCAGTTGGTGGCGCTATAACTTTGACTCACAAAAGTCATATCCATGTGATCGGCCTCTTACAACGAACACACAGCTGAAGTTTCATCCAAACCAGTCAATGTTTGCACAAGTTAAAACACACTTCCTGTTTCCCTTTTCTCGCCATAAATTCGTTGCATCGCCACGGCCAGACTTTTCGAGATATCAAAAATCCGCTCGCAATTTAGCATCCTGAATATGTTCACTTAATGCTGACCGAGTTTGGCAATGATCGAAACAATGGCCTCGGAGGAGTATATTAAATTCCAGAGCATGCGTTTTCGGAACAACCCATATCAGCTCACTTCCTGTAGGGCTGACGCATAACTATGAGCACGAAAGTTGTTCGGCCCGATGAGGTCTATATGTGTACCAAGTTTCATACATGTACGTGCAAGTGTGTTTGATATATGGACCAAGTTTTCAGACCCCACTTAAGGGGGCGCTGTCGAGCCCCCCTGCCACGCCCGGGTACCAGCTTCAGCCCGGCTCTGATGGCCGCGCATTCCGACGCCTGTGCGAAGTTTCAAGAGTTTTCGAGCATGTTAAGTGCCCCAAAAGTACCCGGGAAGTCGAAAAAAAAAACAAAAAAAAAAAAAAAAATTAAAGCTGCGAGCAGCGATGACGGGCCCAAGCCGGTGGCACCGCCACCCCGGTGGCATCAGTTTAACTGTGCACGGCAGGCAATAGGCATTTAAAATGGGAAAACATAAAAGGACTATGTCAAAGTCATCTGAATTCACCACATTAACTGCAGCTGTTGGTGCTGCTATGACCACAAACCACAACAGCCACATCTATGAGATCAATTAAATTTATATGAATTTCATGTCAGATTATGTCAAAGGTCAAATTGGAATGAGTTCAGAATACCATTCGAATGCTGATGTTGTTTTATTCTAACACTTCTCTTCATGTGTTTTTGAGCTACCTTAGCTACCATTTGTGCACCAATCTTATGCACCATAAAACATGCTTTAATTTCAATATGGGTGGTCCAATAAAATTTTTTTAATAAAAAATGTATAAATGGAGCCAAATCACAGAAACTGCAAAGATGATTTTAATATCAGTGTCAGGTAAGAGTAAGATGCGTGTCTACATTTTATGGAAGTTTATTATAAATAGCCACTTTTATAAAATCATGTGAAATTTATGTTTTAATACATTTATATTATATCAGTAAATAATTAATTTAAAGACATGTGCATCATCATACGTGATCTTGGCAAACACATCACATGACGTTTTTATTTCAAGTGATAGTTATTTGTGATAGCCTATATGAAAGGGTTAAATTATGATCAAGAGAGAAAGTCACACACACACACACACACACACATACACACACACACACACACACACACACACACACACACACACACACACACACACACAATGATAGAGTGAGAGTGAGGGGGAGGGGAAGGACTGAGAGAAAGGCACACACACAAACTCACAGGGTGAGAGAGAGACCCCCCCCCCCACACACACACACACAGATAGAGAGGGGGAAGGGGAAAGACAGGCAGATGGCATTCCATAGACTTAATGGTTTGTATACTGTACAAACTGTACATTCTATCCCCCTACACTACCCCTAAGCCTACATATCGCACACACACACACACACACACACACCATAGCTGTCAACCCTCCCGTTTTTTCCGGGTTTCTCACGTATTTTAGCTCTTTTCCCGCTGTCTTCCCGTTTTAGTATTTTCCCGTAAAATATCCCGTATTTTTACGTTCTGATTGTGTTAACTCAGAACACGCAACTATCTGGTTTAGTGCCAGAAGACGCGAATGAGAAGTCGCGCGCACTGTGAGAAAATTTTCCGTGCACTCATCCGAGAGCGCGCACACGTCTCTCAGCGCGCAAATATTGAGTTCTCTTTCAAGTCTTGCTCTTGAATGGACAAACTCACGCAAAAAGTATGTCAACATATTGATGAGTATTCTAGCAGACATAGTCTGTATATGGCTTAAGTAAGCTTTATACAGTCCAGAAAAGACGACGCATATCCGAGGTCTTAAAGGGGCAGTAGCCTTTACTGCTGTCTGTTTAATGTCAAACAAAAGACAAGGGCATCACTCACTGCTCTTGATTGAATAACGTTTGTAAGTTTAATAGGATTAATCTTTAATTTATACAGTCATATATGCAATGTTATTTTACATTTGATCAATTTCTGTACCTGAAAACTAATGTTAGACGTACCTGAAAAACCTGAAAAGCATAGTTTATTTTATTAGTATCTTTGCTCAATAGTATTTATTTGTGCTGCTGCTTGTATTTAAATGATTTGTTCTTATTATTTTCTTTTGTTTTATTTGACAGTAGTCCTTTTTTCCCTGAACATAGCAAATACTGAACCGTACCGAAACGGTGAACCTTAAACCGTGATACAAACCGAACCGTGAGCAATCTGTACCGTTACACCCCTAGCGTAACGTATGATAAAATGACTGAAAAAAGGTTGGGAAACACTGGCTTAGGCTACTATCGAAGAAGAAGAAGACAGTTGCAGCCGCGGTTGGGAGGAAGAGGGAAAAAGTAGCGGGAAGTAAACTTCAAGGAGAGTATAGTAATAATAAATGGAATAAATAAATAATAAATGAAAATAATAAATGTTATATTTACCCATGGCCTTCCCTGTTATACAGAAATGTAATAGTTATCAAACCTTCCTTAACTGTATAAATAATAAATGAAATATAGATGAATCATCATTAAAGCTACAATTTTCTCTGTTCCCGTTGTTCTTTGATGAACATTAATGACAGGCTGACTCCACAAAATGACTCTAATTTGCCTCTTTGAAAAATAATTCTCTAATTTAACCTTATTACTATACTAATTGTAATATAAATAATACAAATATTAGAAGAAAAATATTTTAAGTGGTCATTATTGACAATAAATATTGCACAACTAGTATTTAGTACCAAAAGATCTCCTCAAAATATTCAATAAATATTATTGAACTAAAATATAGAACATTTATTTAATTGAAAAATAGTTAAGGTGTATGGTCACATTTGACCATCAATTATGAGTATGACCAATTAGTATGGAATACCTGAAGGCTAAGTACAATAAAAAACATTAACATTAATGTTAACATTGTTGCATTACTCTCCATTATAAAACGATCCTGTATGGTTGATGTAATAATCAATGCACACTATGCTGTACTGTTTACCAAAACTTGCTGCAAACCCCTGTAAAGTGGAGCTGTTGTGTATCAAGCCATTCAAATGTATTGACACAGCGCTAGAAGTATTGAGATTTCTGTGAAGCACGACTGCGCGCGCCGCCGGGAGATGATAGAGCATGTCGCAACTCCGAATGGTTTTTCAACACTCTGGCTTTAACTGTTATGCCATATTAGCGCCAAAACGCTATTTATTGTTTGAATTTCGCATTAAAACTTTAAAAAATGTAAAAGCTTAGACATTGTTTAATATCAAAAGCAGGTTTGGCAATTTGGCGTGAGATTAAGTTGGGCAGCGTGAGAGCGTGAGACAGAGCCTGAAAGCGTGAGTGTCACGCCAAATGCGTGAGAGTTGGCAACCCTAGGCAAAAGAGAACTCGATGTGAGCAGGAAACTGACGCGAGTCTATCTATGCATCGAGTGTGTGTGTGTGTGTGTGTGTGTGTGTGTGTGTGTGTGTGTGTGTGTCAGTGTCCCTTGAATAGCTGACATGAGACGCATCCACACAGATAGGACACTGACACACACACATACACATACACACACACACAGACAGGACACACACACACACACACACACAGACAGGACACTAACACACACACAGACAGGACACTGGCATACAGCACGCTCTCTTGTGTCTTGTCGCGCTTGGAAGCATGTACATGAATAGGAGCGTGATCATGTAACGCTAAGCAAAAATGGATATAAAAACGGACGCTGTGTTATTTGCGTTAAATATTTTTAATGCGTTAAGCTTCCGTTTCACGTTGACCGAGTTTGGTGGAGATTGAATAAATCACCTACGAGGAGAACGTAAAAACTCAGACCCTGAATTATACAAATATTCACGTTCAAACAAAAACTTTCTGTGAAAAAAAGACACTTATAAACAGACACTTGTAGAAAATAATGTGAATTTTTTTTAAAAATAAATTTGAACTATGTCAGTAAATAATGAATTTAAAGACAAATGTGTCAAAAGTGATCTTTGCAAACACAGCACATGACCTTCTGTAAAGCACATGTATAGAAAACACACTCACACTCCTCTGTTTTAAAAAAAGAGTTCTGTCTGAATGAGTACATGAAATCACGGCTGTCAGATGATAAGAATTGTAACTCAAATGTGATTTAGAAAATGAGTTCTGTAGTGATATAGTGTCATAGTTCATGTCCACATTAACCACTACGTTGTAATACCAATAGCCATGTCATCATACACATTTGTGTCCTCATAAATCACATAAGCAAGCACAGAGAGAGAGAGAGAGAGAGAGAGAGAGAGAGAGAGAAAGGGAGTTTCAAAAATAATACAACACTGCCCCCTTTTGGTGATAGAGGGGAGGGCACACAAACAGTCAAAAACATTATTAAAATTTGACATGTTGCCATGGCAGCATTATTTGAAATATCAGGAATTCATTCATATGTCTCTATCTGTCATGTTTTCACATTATACTGATGAAGTTTGAAGTCAATCGTGTGAAAATAAGATGGTGATTCAAAGCATTTTTGAAAGTGACACACTTCCTGCTGCCAGTTGGTGGCGCTATAACTTTGACTCACAAAAGTCATATCCATGTGATCGGCCTCTTACAACGAACACACAGCTGAAGTTTCATCCAAATCAGTCAATGTTTGCACAAGTTATTACACACTTCCTGTTTACCTTTTCTCGCCATAAATTCGTTGCTTCGCCACGGCCAAACCGTTTAAGATATCAAAAATCCGTTCGCAATTTAGCATCCTCTGTGTCTTGACTTCATGCTGACCGAGTTTGGCACTGATTGAAACAATGGCCTCGGAGGAGTATATTAAATTCCAGAGCATGTGTTTTCAGAACAACCCATATTAGCTCACTTCCTGTTGGGCTGACACGTAACTTAGAGCACGAAAGTTGTTTGGCCCGATGAGGTCTATATGTGTACCGAGTTTCATACATGTACGTGCAAGTGTGTTTGATATATAGACCAAGTTTTCAGACCCCACTTTAGGGGGCGCTGTCGAGCCCCCCTGCCACGCCCGGGTACCAGCTTCAGCCCGGCTCTGATGGCCGCGCATTCCGATGTGTGTGCAAAGTTTCAAGAGTTTTTGAGCATGGTAAGGGCCCCAAAAGTGCCCGAGAAGTCGATAAAATAATAATAATAATTAAAGCTGCGAGCAGCGATGACGGGCCCAAGCCGGTGGCACCGCCACCCCGGTGGCATCAGTTTAACTGTGCACGGCAGGCAATAGGCATTTAAAATGGGAAAACATAAAAGGACTATGTCAAAGTCATCTGAATTCACCACATTAACTGCAGCAGTTGGTGCTGCTATGACCACAAACCACAACAGCCACATCTATGAGATCAATTAAATTTATATGAATTTCATGTCAGATTATGTCAAAGGTCAAATTGGAATGAGTTCAGAATACCATTCGAATGCTGATGTTGTTTTATTCTGACACTTCTCTTCATGTGTTTTTGAGCTACCTTAGCTACCATTTGTGCACCAATCTTATGCACCATAAAACATGCTTTAATTTCAATATGGGTGGTCCAATAAATTTTTTTTAATAAAAAATGTATAAATGGAGCCAAATCACAGAAACTGCAAAGATGATTTTAATATCAGTGTCAGGTAAGAGTAAGATGCGTGTCTACATTTTATGGAAGTTTATTATAAATAGCCACTTTTATAAAATCATGTGAAATTTATGTTTTAATACATTTATATTATATCAGTAAATAATTAATTTAAAGACATGTGCATCATACGTGATCTTGGCAAACACATCACATGACGTTTTTATTTCAAGTGATAGTTATTTGTGATAGCCTATATGAAAGGGTTAAATTATGATCAAGAGAGAAAGTCACACACACACACACACACACACACACACACACACACACACACACACACAATGATAGAGTGAGAGTGAGGGGGAGGGGAAGGACTGAGAGAAAGGCACACACACAAACTCACAGGGTGAGAGAGAGACCCCCCCCCCACACACACACACACACACAGATAGAGAGGGGGAAGGGGAAAGACAGGCAGATGGCATTCCATAGACTTAATGGTTTGTATACTGTACAAACTGTACATTCTATCCCCCTACACTACCCCTAAGCCTACATATCGCACACACACACACACACACACCATAGCTGTCAACCCTCCCGTTTTTTCCGGGTTTCTCACGTATTTTAGCTCTTTTCCCGCTGTCTTCCCGTTTTAGTATTTTCCCGTAAAATATCCCGTATTTTTACGTTCTGATTGTGTTAACTCAGAACACGCAACTATCTGGTTTAGTGCCAGAAGACGCGAATGAGAAGTCGCGCGCACTGTGAGAAAATTTTCCGTGCACTCATCCGAGAGCGCGCACACGTCTCTCAGCGCACAAATATTGAGTTCTCTTTCAAGTCTTGCTCTTGAATGGACAAACTCACGCAAAAAGTATGTCAACATATTGATGAGTATTCTAGCAGACATAGTCTGTATATGGCTTAAGTAAGCTTTATACAGTCCAGAAAAGACGACGCTAACCGAGGTCTTAAAGGGGCAGTAGCCTTTACTGCTGTCTGTTTAATGTCAAACAAAAGACAAGGGCATCACTCACTGCTCTTGATTGAATAACGTTTGTAAGTTTAATAGGATTAATCTTTAATTTATACAGTCATATATGCAATGTTATTTTACATTTGATCAATTTCTGTACCTGAAAACTAATGTTAGACGTACCTGAAAAACCTGAAAAGCATAGTTTATTTTATTAGTATCTTTGCTCAATAGTATTTATTTGTGCTGCTGCTTGTATTTAAATGATTTGTTCTTATTATTTTCTTTTGTTTTATTTGACAGTAGTCCTTTTTTCCCTGAACATAGCAAATACTGAACCGTACCGAAACGGTGAACCTTAAACCGTGATACAAACCGAACCGTGAGCAATCTGTACCGTTACACCCCTAGCGTAACGTATGATAAAATGACTGAAAAAAGGTTGGGAAACACTGGCTTAGGCTACTATCGAAGAAGAAGAAGACAGTTGCAGCCGCGGTTGGGAGGAAGAGGGAAAAAGTAGCGGGAAGTAAACTTCAAGGAGAGTATAGTAATAATAAATGATAATAAATGGAATAAATAAATAATAAATGAAAATAATAAATGTTATATTTACCCATGGCCTTCCCTGTTATACAGAAATGTAATAGTTATCAAACCTTCCTTAACTGTATAAATAATAAATGAAATATAGATGAATCATCATTAAAGCTACAATTTTCTCTGTTCCCGTTGTCCTTTGATGAACATTAATGACAGACTGACTCCACAAAATGACTCTAATTTGCCTCTTTGAAAAATAATTCTCTAATTTAACCTTATTACTATACTAATTGTAATATAAATAATACAAATATTAGAAGAAAAATATTTTAAGTGGTCATTATTGACAATAAATATTGCACAACTAGTATTTAGTACCAAAAGATCTCCTCAAAATATTCAATAAATATTATTGAACTAAAATATAGAACATTTATTTAATTGAAAAATAGTTAAGGTGTATGGTCACATTTGACCATCAATTAGTATGAGTATGACCAATTAGTATGGAATACCTGAAGGCTAAGTACAATAAAAAACATTAACATTAATGTTAACATTGTTGCATTACTCTCCATTATAAAACGATCCCGTATGGTTGATGTAATAATCAATGCACACTATGCTGTACTGTTTACCAAAACTTGCTGCAAACCCCTGTAAAGTGGAGCTGTTGTGTATCAAGCCATTCAAATGTATTGACACAGCGCTAGAAGTATTGAGATTTCTGTGAAGCACGACTGCGCGCGCCGCCGGGAGATGATAGAGCATGTCGCAACTCCGTATGGTTTTTCAACACTCTGGCTTTAACTGTTATGCCATATTAGCGCCAAAACGCTATTTATTGTTTGAATTTCGCATTAAAACTTTAAAAAATGTAAAAGCTTAGACATTGTTTAATGTCACACACACACACACACACACACACACACACACACACACACACACACATACACACACCCACACACACACACACACACACACACACACACACACACACACGGAGAGAGAGAGTTTCAAAAATAACAACACTGCTACCTTTTAGTGAGGGGAGGGCAGACAGAGAATAAATATTCAGAAGAAATATATTAAATAAAATAAATATATTGATCTGAAAAATAGTATGATTATTTTAAAGCTATTTGGTTACATTTGAATAAAACATTGTTTTAGTATGTTTTTAAACACACACACATACACGTTGTAATACCAGTGTAATACCCATGTCATTATACAAATTTGTGTCCTCAAAAATCACAAACAAGAGAGAGAGAGAGAGAGAGAGAGAGAGAGAGAGAAACAAGTTTTTTTTTTATCCTGCTTCAAAACTAATACAATGCTGCCATCTTGTGTTCATTGAGGGGAGAGCAGCAGACACAGAGAATTTCTGTTCCCCTTTTTTGTCCTTATTTAATCCCTTGCCATGGAAACACCGTTTGAGATATCCAATATCCGTTCACATTTTAGCATCTTCAGTATCTTTGTTTCATGTTGACCGAGTTTGGTGGAGACTGAATAAATCGCCTACGAGGAGAACGTAAAAACTCAGACCCTGAATTACATAAATATTCACCTTAAAACCAAAATATCTGACTTCCTGTTGGTCGGAGCTAATGACTGTAAATTAGAAAGTTGTCCGGCTCGAAGAGAACAATATATGTACCGAGTTTGGTAACTGAAGATAAAACTAACCCCCCCACTTTTGTCAAAAGGTGGCGCTAGAGAGGCCCTCATCCCCGCCCATTTCTGATGCTTTGCCAATGTGTACTGACTGACATCTCTGATGTGTGTGTTGAGTTTCAAGCAGTTTCAAGCAATTTCAAGCATGCTAAGAGCCTCAAAACAGCCAAAAGATTATTAAACTTTGACACGTTGCCATGGCAACAGTATTTGAAATTTCAGGAATCCATTTCATACGTCTCTATCTGTCATGTTTTCACATTATACTGATGAAGTTTGAAGTAAATGGGGTGAAAATAAGATGGTGATTCAAAGCATTTTTGAAAGTGACACACTTCCTGCTGCCAGTTGGTGGCGCTATAACTTTGACTCACAAAAGTCATATCCATGTGATCGGCCTCTTACAACGAACACACAGCTGAAGTTTCATCCAAATCAGTCAATGTTTGCTGACGTTATAACACACTTCCTGTTTCCCTTTTCTCGCCATAAATTCGTTGCTTCGCCACGGCCAAACCATTTGAGATATCAAAAATCCGCTCGCAATTTAGCATCCTGGATATGTTCACTTGATGCTGACCGAGTTTGGCAATGATCGAAACAATGGCCTCGGAGGAGTATATTAAATTCCAGAGCATGGGTTTTCCGAACAACCGATTATATCTCACTTCCTGTTGGGCTGACGCATAACTATGAGCACGAAAGTTGTTCGGCCTGATGAGATCTATATGTGTACCGAGTTTCATACATGTACGTGCAAGTGTGTTTGATATATGGACCAAGTTTTCAGACCCCACTTTAGGGGGCGCTGTCGAGCCCCCCTGCCACGCCCGGGTACCAGCTTCAGTCCGGCTCTGATGGCCGCGCATTCCGACGCCTGTGCGAAGTTTCAAGAGTTTTCGAGCATGTTAAGTGCCCCAAAAGTACCCGAGAAGTCGAAAAAAAAAAAAAAAAAAAAAAAAAAAAAAAAAAACAAAGAATAATCTGAGGAAGAACAATAGGGCTCTGCGCCCTTTCAGGGCTTGGGCCCTAATAAGAAACAGAGGAAGAACAATAGGGCTCTGCGCCCTTTCAGGGCTTGGGCCCTAACAAAGAATAATCCTTAGGGGAACAATAGGGCTCTGCGCCCTTTCAGGGCTTGGGCCCTAATTAGGGCCCAAGCCCAAAGGGCGCAGAGCCCTATTGTTCCCCTAAGGATTATTTAGGGCTCAAGCCTGAAAGGGCGCAGAGCCCTATTGTTCTTCCTCTGTTTCTTATTATTATTATTATTAGGGCTCAAGCCTGAAAGGGCGCAGAGCCCTATTGTTCCCCTAAGGATTATTCTTTTTAGGGCCCAAGCCCTGAAAGGGCGCAGAGCCCTATTGTTCTTCCTCAGATTATTCTTTGTTTTTTTTTATTTTATTTTTAGGGCCCAAGCCCTGAAAGGGCGCAGAGCCCTATTGTTCTTCCTCAGATTATTCTTTGTTTTTTTTTTTTTTTTTTTTTTTTTTTTCGACTTCTCGGGTACTTTTGGGGCACTTAACATGCTCGAAAACTCTTGAAACTTCGCACAGGCGTCGGAATGCGCGGCCATCAGAGCCGGGCTGAAGCTGGTACCCGGGCGTGGCAGGGGGGCTCGACAGCGCCCCCTAAAGTGGGGTCTGAAAACTTGGTCCATATATCAAACACACTTGCACGTACATGTATGAAACTTGGTACACATTTAGATCTCATCGGGCCGAACAACTTTCGTGCTCATAGTTATGTGTCAGCCCAACAGGAAGTGAGCTATTATGGGTTGTTCGGAAAACGCATGCTCTGGAATTTAATATACTCCTCCGAGGCCATTGTTTCGATCATTGCCAAACTCGGTCAGCATTAAGTGAACATATCCAGGATGCTAAATTGCGAGCGGATTTTTGATATCTCGAAAAGTCTGGCCGTGGCGATGCAACGAATTTATGGCGAGAAAAGGGAAACAGGAAGTGTGTTATAACTTGTGCAAACATTGACTGGTTTGGATGAAACTTCAGCTGTGTGTTCGTTGTAAGAAGCCGATCACATGGATATGACTTTTGTGAGTCAAAGTTATAGCGCCACCAACTGGCAGCAGGAAGTGTGTCACTTTCAAAAATGCTTTGAATCACCATCTTATTTTCACCAGATTTATTTCAAACTTCATCAGTATAATGTGAAAACATGACAGATAGAGACGTATGAAATGGATTCCTGAAATTTCAAATACTGTTGCCATGGCAACGTGTCAAAGTTTAATAATCTTTTGGCTGTTCTGAGGCTCTTAGCATGCTTGAAATTGCTTGAAACTGCTTGAAACTCAACACACACATCAGAGATGTCAGTCAGTACACATGGGCAAAGCCTCAGAAACGGGCGGGGATGAGGGGCTCTCTAGCGCCACCTTTTGACAAAAGTGAAGGGCTTCGTTTCATCTACAATCACCAAACTCAGTATATATATTGACCTCATCGAGCCGGACAACTTTCTAATTTACAATCATTAGCTCTGACCAACAGGAAGTCAGATATTTTGGTTTGAAGGTAAATTTTTGGTTAAATCGGGGTCTGAGTTTTTACGTTCTCCTTGTAGGCGATTTATTCAATCTCCACCAAACTCGGTCAACATGAAACAAAGATACTGAAGATGCTAAAATGTGAACGGATATTGGATAT
>NC_137116.1:16952249-16967249 GCF_949357685.1 Gobio gobio
GTCTTAAATGAACTTAAAGAGTTGTGAGGAAATGAGATGCGCGGGACCGCGCGTGAGATCCGCTGTTGTTCTTAAAGTGACAGTAGCACTGATGATGCCTGTCATTAATGTTCATCAAAGAACAACGGGAACAGAGAAAATTGTAGCTTTAATGATGATTCATCTATATTTGATTTATTATTTATGCAGTTAAGGAAGGTTTGATAACTATTACATTTCTGTATAACAGGTAAGGCCATGGGTAAATATAACATTTATTATTTTGGGTTTATGTAAAGATTGTTTTAAGTTCACTTAAATTAAAAGTTGTTTTTTAAAGCCTAATAAATGTTGAAATTGGGAGCTTTCAGTTATACTGTAATGTAACGTCATTAATGTTTCATAGAGACTTTAGTATCAGTGATACTGGCCTTCATTCATAAAAAATGACAACACAACACATATTTACAATATGCTGTCTTTAAATTGTTTCTAAATTAATTTGGAGAGTAACTGAAATTATTACAATATCAAAATATTAAAAACTTAAAATATTAAAAACTTGCGATTAATCGCGATTAATTACAGAAAAAAATGTGATTAATTAGTTATTTTTTTTGTTAACGATGCCCAGCACTAATATATATATTATAAATATTTCTTTGAATAATCTATTGTGCCTGTGTGTGCTGCCCTTCTCTCAATGAACAAAAGATGGCAGCATTGTGTTAGTTTTGAAACAGGATAAAAAAAACATTCCATGTCTTTCTTTCTGCCACTCTCTCTTAGGCTTTCACAAATAACTATCACTTGAAATAAAAACGTCATGTGATGTGTTTGCCAAGATCACATATGATGCAGATGTCTTTTAATGAATAATTTACTGATATAATTTAAATGTATTAAAAGTAAATTTCACATGGTTTTCTAAAAGTGGCTGTTTATAATAAACTTCCATAAAATGTAGACACGTATCTTACTCTTACCTGACACTGATATTAAAATCATCTTTGCATTTTACTGTGATTTGGCTCAATTTATAAATTTTTTTATAAAAAAAAATTTATTGGACCACCCATATTGAAATGAAAGCACGCTTTATGGTGCATAAGATTGGTGCACAAACGGTAGCTAAGGTAGGTCAAAAACACATGAAGAGAAATGTTAGGATAATACAACATCAGCATTTGAATGGTATTGTGAACTCATTCCAATTTGACCTTTGACATCATCTGACATGAAATTAATTTAAATTTAATTGATCTCATAGATGTGGCTGTTGTGGTTTGTGGTCATAGCAGCACCAACTGCTGCAGTTAATGTGGTGAATTCAGATGACTTTGACATAGTCCTTTTAGTTTTTCCAATTTTAAATGCCTATTGCCTGCTGTGCACAGTTAAGCTGATGCCACCGGCGTGGCGGTGCCACCGGCTTGGGCCCGTCATCGCTGCTCGCAGCTTTAATTTTTATTTTTTTTTTCGACTTCTCGGGTACTTTTGGGGCACTTAACATGCTCGAAAACTCTTGAAACTTCGCACGGGCGTCGGAATGCGCGGCCATCAGAGCCGGGCTGAAGCTGGTACCCGGGCGTGGCAGGGGGGCTCGACAGCGCCCCCTAAAGTGGGGTCTGAAAACTTGGTCCATATATCAAACACACTTGCACGTACATGTATGAAACTCGGTACACATATAGACCTCATTGGGCCAAACAACTTTCGTGCTCTAAGTTATGCGTCAGCCCTACAGGAAGTGAGCTATTATGGGTTGTTCGGAAAACGCATGCTCTGGAATTTAATATACTCCTCCGAGGCCATTGTTTCAATCAGTGCCAAACTTGGTCAGCATCAAGTGAACATATTCAGGATGCTAAATTGCGAGCGGATTTTTGATATCTCAAATGGTTTGGCCGTGGCGAAGCAACGAATTTATGGCGAGAAAAGGGAAACAGGAAGTGTGTTATAACGTCAGCAAACATTGACTGATTTGGATGAAACTTCAGCTGTGTGTTCGTTGTAAGAGGCCGATCACATGGATATGACTTTTGTGAGTCAAAGTTATAGCGCCACCAACTGGCAGCAGGAAGTGTGTCACTTTCAAAAATGCTTTGAATCACCATCTTATTTTCACCCCATTTACTTCAAACTTCATCAGTATAATGTGAAAACATGACAGATAGAGACGTATGAAATGGATTCCTGAAATTTCAAATACTGTTGCCATGGCAACGTGTCAAAGTTTAATAATCTTTTGGCTGTTTTGAGGCTCTTAGCATGCTTGAAATTGCTTGAAACTGCTTGAAACTCAACACACACATCAGAGATGTCAGTCAGTACACATTGGCAAAGCATCAGAAATGGGCGGGGATGAGGGCCTCTCTAGCGCCACCTTTTGACAAAAGTGGGGGGGTTAGTTTTATCTTCAGTCACCAAACTCGGTACATATATTGTTCTCTTCGAGCCGGACAACTTTCTAATTTACAGTCATTAGCTCCGACCAACAGGAAGTCAGATATTTTGGTTTTAAGGTGAATATTTATGTAATTCAGGGTCTGAGTTTTTACGTTCTCCTCGTAGGCAATTTATTCAATCTCCACCAAACTCGGTCAACATGAAACAAAGATACGGAAGATGCTAAAATGCGAACGAATATTGGATATCTCAAACGGTGTTGCCATGGCAAGGGATTAAATAAGGACAAAAAAGGGGAACAGAAATTGTCTAATATCTTGTAAAATCATATTTTGATTCCAATTAAATTAAGATTGTATGTTTGGTAATTGAATTTAGATTAATTTAAAATTACTATAATATTTTTCAGAAGAATATATATATTTTTTATAAATATTTATTTGAATAGTCTAATGTGCCTGCATGTGTGTGCTGCCCTTCCCTCAATGAACACAAGATGGCAGCATTGTGTTAGTTTTGAAGCAGGATAAAAAAAACCTTGTTTCTCTCTCTCTCTCTCTCTCTCTCTCTCTCTCTCTCTCTCTCTCTCTCTCTCTCTCTCTCTCTCTCTGTCTATCTCTCTCTCTCTCTCTCTCTCTCTCTGTCTCTGTCTCTCTCTCTCTCTGTGTGTGTGTGTGTGTGTGTGTGTGTGTGTGTGTGTGTGTGTGTGTGTGTGTGTGTGTGTGTGTGTGTGTGTGTGTGTGTGTGTGTGTGTGTGTGTGTGTGTGTGTGTGTGTGTGTGTTTCTGAGGACATACATTTGTAGACATTTCATGTGTCCCCATACATATATTGTTCTCTTCGAGCCGGACAACTTTCTAATTTACAGTCATTAGCTCCGACCAACAGGAAGTCAGATATTTTGGTTTGAAGGTGAATTTTTGTGTAATTCAGGGTCTGAGTTTTTACGTTCTCCTCGTAGGCGATTTATTCAATCTCCACCAAACTCGGTCAACATGAAACAAAGATACGGAAGATGCTAAAATGTGAACGTGTGTGTGTGTGTGTGTGTGTGTGTGTGTGTGGTACTGCGCCCCTCATGAATATTCGCTCCCGTTTATCGTAATGTCAGATTTTGTCAGACCACTGTGTACAAGTGCGTTTATTCAGGATAGAAACAGCACCTGAGAAAAGATCTGTGATTTGGACCTGTTTGCAGCAACTATTAAAAGAAAGGTAAGTTAATCTGCAGTTTAATCGCTTGTGGCTAAGTTTGGCTTGTTTGTGCGTGTTTTATAAGCTCTTTTCTGCTCGTTTTGCAGTAAGAAAGCAGCTAGCGCCTGATGCTAACGGCGCTAGCATAGTCATTCTGATCCCAGACTGTCAGGAGAGAATCAGAGATGCTTGTAAGATTTAATTTGTTTTAGATTCCAATATAATTGTAAATAACTTATTTTGAGCACATAAATCAGTCTAGCCATCGTAACAATGCATTGTCATGACTACAGTCTGTGAAGGGGATACAGTATCCTGACATGCTACTGTTAAATATTACTGCAGTTTAAAGTTAGCTTGGTTTAAAGTTATTATTATTATTATTATTATATTATTATTAAGAAACAAAGCGATCAAGATATGCTTTTATTCCTCCTGAATGTAATAAAATATACTCTGTACCAATAGAACTGTAAGTATTAATGTTTATTATGAAAACAATCTTGCTGAAGAATGTCAAATTAAATGCAATGCTCATAATTATTGGTGTTTTTCTCTATGACAGCAGACACATCAGATAATGGCTGAAATGAGAAAGCTCAAGCCACTGGAGGAGGCCGTAAAGTTTTCACTTCAGAGGAAAGAATGGTCTGATAGAGCTAAGTTTAAGTGAAAGAGCTACGGCTAACTTATTTTAAAATTTTCCACCCTGTTGATTCCGCCCTGTTAGATCTATAAACCTAACAGGGTGGACATTCTAATAGAATAAATCGTATTTAGTGTATATTTCAAATTCTATAAACACATATATGCATATATAAATATTATAAAACCATGTTATAGGTGCAGTGCCACACATTACTGATGGCAAATCATGCAGGACAGTGAGGGAAAACTCCTCCACTGTTATGGTCTTCCACCCTGTTAGGCGAGTCATTTTTAAATAATAATTTGACTGCAACGTTAAATGTTTTGCATACTTATGTTTTATTTTGGGAGGTGAGGATCATTAACAGCATATACAATATATGTTTTTGAACACATTTTTTTATTATTTACCATCCTGTTGGCAAAAATAGGTACAAAAAGTACCTGTTCTTAATAATCAAGACATTCTATTCATCAATAATAGTTTTGTTATTGTTTCAAGAATTAAAAAAAATACCATGATGGCATAAGGGACATATACTATCCAAGAAAAACTTGTTATTGTTTAACATTAACATTTTGTGATAACTATGTATATGTCCCTAAAAGGGTGGAACATCTTCACGGCCCGTGTCTGAACAATGAATCTACCCATAATTATTATTTTTTTAGTCCCTGAGCTTGACCAATATGTATTCCGACTAGTTAAACATGTCACCATTTTGGTAGAATGCTAAAAACATGAAAATCATGTACTTTTTTTTCAAACATTTATGAAGCCAAAATGTTACCGCATACCAGGAATGACCCAGCTATAGTTTCTAACTGTGTTGCTATTTGATTAGAAAAAAGAAAGACAAAAGTGAACATTGGCTTGCATGGTAGCCTAATGAGGTGCCGTCAATGGTCTTCCTTTGTAAATAAACCCTTATTGTAACAAATGATATAGTTAAACAATTACAAGAACTATATGTTAGATCTAAGGCTGAGAACAAGTTAGAAAGAGCTTTAAAATACGGACCTTCTTGAATTATTGAATAAACAATCCCCCCATAACCACGCCCCCAACAAAGCCCCGCCCCCTCTGGTGAGTACCTGCACTTTATTTTTTCCACTACAAGCACTGGCGTTGGTAATGGTACTCCTGGTTTACTGGAATGGGGTTCAATTCCCTACTGTGTCCTTGTTATTTTGTACCAACTACATAGAATGTAATAGTTTAATTACATTTAAACTAACTACAAATTATATATACAAGTGTTCCCACAAATAAAGTATAAATCATGTAAATTACTACATGTAATATATGGTATTCTGAACTCATTATGATTTGACCTTTGACATCATCTGACATGAAATTAATTTAAATGTAATTGATCTCATAGATGTGGTCCTATATGTGATCCTATGACATTACAATTCATCTATATTTAAATTACATC
This sequence comes from Gobio gobio, assembly GCF_949357685.1. Classification (NCBI taxonomy): domain Eukaryota; kingdom Metazoa; phylum Chordata; class Actinopteri; order Cypriniformes; family Gobionidae; genus Gobio; species Gobio gobio. The sequence goes on from NC_137116.1 coordinate 16,957,921, forward strand.
ATGGGTGTGGCTTGTGGTGATAGTGGCACTAGTTGCTGCGGTAAATGTGGCATATTCGAGCGATTCTAAAATATTCTCCTGTTTAAATGCATATTGCCTGCCGTGCACAGTTAAGCTGATGCCACCGGCGTGGCGGTGCCACCGGCTTGGGCCCGTCATCGCTGCTCGCAGCTTTAATTCTTTTTATTTTTTTTTCGACTTCTCGGGTACTTTTGGGGCACTTAACATGCTCGAAAACTCTTGAAACTTTGCACACACGTCGGAATGCGCGGCCATCAGAACCGGGCTGAAGCTGGTACCCGGGCGTGGCAGGGGGACTCGACAGCGCCCCCTAAAGTGGGGTCTGAAAACTTGGTCTATATATCAAACACACTTGCACGTACATGTATGAAACTCGGTACACATATAGACCTCATTGGGCCAAACAACTTTCGTGCTCTAAGTTACGTGTCAGCCCAACAGGAAGTGAGCTAATATGGGTTGTTCTGAAAACACATGCTCTGGAATTTAATATACTCCTCCGAGGCCATTGTTTCAATCAGTGCCAAACTCGGTCAGCATAAAGTCAAGACACAGAGGATGCTAAATTGCGAGCGGATTTTTGATAACTCAAACGGTTTGGCCGTGGCGAAGCAACGAATTTATGGCGAGAAAAGGGAAACAGGAAGTGTGTAATAACTTGTGCAAACATTGAATGATTTGGATGAAACTTCAGCTGTGTGTTTGTTGTAAGAGGCCGATCACATGGATATGACTTTTGTGAGTCAAAGTTATAGCGCCACCAACTGGCAGCAGGAAGTGTGTCACTTTCAAAAATGCTTTGAATCCCCATCTTATTTGCACCCGATTGACTTCAAACTTCATCAGTATAATGTGAAAACATGACAGATAGAGACATATGAATGAATTCCTAATATTTCAAAAAATGTTGCCATGGCAACATGTCAAAGTTTAATAATGTTTTTGGCTCTTTGTGTGCCCTCCCCTCTATCACCAAAAGGGGGCAGTGTTGTATTATTTTTGAAACTCCCTTTCTCTGTATGTGTGCTTGTTAATGTGATTCATGAGGACACAAATGTGTATGATGACATGGGTATTACACTGGTATTACAACGTAGTGGTTAATGTGGACATGAACTATGACACTATATCACTACTCATACAGGACTAATTTTCTAAATGACATTTGAGTTACAATTCTTTTCACCTGACAGCCGTGATTTCATGTACTCATTCAGACAGAACTCTTTTTTTAAAACAGAGTGTGAGTGTGTTTTCTATACATGTGCTTTACAGAAGGTCATGTGCTGTGTTTGCAAAGATCACTTTTGACACATTTGTCTTTAAATTCATTATTTACTGACATAGTTCAAATTTATAAAAAAAAAAAATTCACATTATTTTCTACAAGTGTCTGTTTATAAGTGTCTTTTTTCACAGAAAGTTAGTTTGTTTGAACGTGAATATTTGTATAATTCAGGGTCTGAGTTTTTACGTTCTCCGCGTAGGCGATTTATTCAATCTCCACCAAACTCGGTCAACGTGAAACGGAAGCTTAACGCATTAAAAATATTTAACGCAATAACGCAGCGTCCGTTTTTATATCCATTTTTGCTTAGCGTTACATGATCACCATCGCTCCTATTCATGTAAATGCTTCCAAGCGCGACAAGACATAAGAGAGCGCGCTGTATGCCAGTGTCCTGTGTGTGTGTGTGTGTGTGTGTGTGTGTGTGTGTGTGTCAGTGTCCTGTCTGTGTGTGTGTGTGTGTGTGTGTGTGTGTGTGTGTGTCAGTGTCCTGTCTGTGTGGATGCGTCTCATGTCAGCTAATCAAGGGACACTGACACACACACACACACACACACACACACACACACACACCAGGCCCGTCGCGACAAGGCAGGCAAACCAAGCAATTGCTTGGGGCCCCGAGCTGGCCTGGGGCCCCAAGACAGCGACAGGTTAAGAATAAAATGAAACGACAAACTGTGTGAGCGCCCCATTGATAGTCAATGCAGTAAAGTGCAATGACACTGTTATCGGGATCCCCCTTAAAAGGCCCCTCTCAGTAGTCGCTGACAGCAGCCAGCCAACCACACGATCTCTGCAGCCGGAAAAATACAAAACATCCTCGGATTTGAAGCGGAATTTTATGCTTCAGGAAGCCAGAAAAGAAAATAGAGAAAGGAAGAGGAGGATAAGAAAAAAAACAAGATAGTGGTATGTGATAAATTACACTGGATAAAATAGCTCTACTTGTCTTGTACAAAAATGGTGTAAGTTTGCAGCAGGTAGGCTAGCAAAAATATGTTTATGTTAGCTATCGTTACCTGCCTGACGGCAAATGCTGCTTGTAATGAACAGTTAGAGCAACTTTTTTTTTTCGAACAGACGAAATTACATGAGATTGCTATAGCTTTGTAATATGTTTTGATGAAAGTGGCATAGCATGCTATACTAACTATTATTTATGCTATGCATAAATAACCTGGAATAGTTAAAATAGCATGCTATATTAACAATTATTATAAACATTATTTAACCAGAAAGAGGCAGAGGAACATTATTTTTTTCATAGCTTATCTTAGTGTGCTAGTGTCGGGATATATACGGTAGTGACAGTTTGCAAATATGACATTATTTTTATAAGTTACCAATGGATCTTGAACAATTACTTTATTCTGTGGCAATTTTTACACTGTTACATTTTGAAGTACAGTATCAGGACAACCCACATGTTTTACTGGTACTGTTTATTAACTATTTATCAAGGTATTATAGTCATCTGTTGCAACTTTATAATAACCATCTAGATAATGTTTATAGACAGTTTACAAACCAACTAGTAACCCTTAAGTATTCCCAAAGTGTTAGGAATATCTGGTCCGTCTATCTATGTAATGTTTATATATGTTTTAAAAACGGTTAAAGGTTTACAAATTTTTTTTAATGATACAGTGGTGTTTTTTGCAAATGTTTTCAAATTTTATGGACATTATATGCAACAGTATTTGCACTGTCTCTATGTCCATTTTGCTTGGGGCCCCCAAATTTCTTCAAACGGCCCTGTGTGTGTGTGTGTGTGTGTGTGTGTGTGTGTGTATGTGTGTGTGTGTGTGTGTGTGTGTGTGTGTGTGTGTGTGTGTGTGTGTGTGTGTGATATGTAGGTTTAGGGGTAGTGTAGGGGGATAGAATGTACAGTTTGTACAGTATAAAAACTAGGGGTGTAACGATTCATCTACTACATCGATGTATCGATTTATTTTCCTATGATCTAACTACATCAATCTGTGCTCGGCAAGTTGGCCTTCCGGACGACATATATCGATCTAACATCGTTTTAAAAGGTAATCAATCGATTGTATCGATCATAGGAAATAACGCATTGGATTTAAGCACGTCAGACTTCATATGGATGTTTTTTCTTAGCACTTTTAATGATAAAGGCGTTAAACGTTACTCGATTCAGTCTGCCTATCTGTGACATCATCGCAACGCACCTGCAGCAGCGCTCATTGAAATGAATGGGATCGTGTCGCTTTGTCGCTGCGTGTTGCTGGCGGTGTGAACGGGGCTTGAGAAAACAAAACATAGCATGGCGCATGGCAGAGGAGAAGCCAACGAGCGAGAAATGATCAAGCCACCAGGAGAAAGCGCTACCTGTACTTTCAACCCTTGCTTGTTACCTGTGCATTCCTGGCACCAGTGTGCCAGCAGAGCGAGTTTTAGTACAGCTGGCGACATAGTGAACGCACAGAGAAGTGTTCTGAGGTCAGATCATGGTGATATTTTTGAAAAAGAAATCTGTAGAGTCATTGAAGAGTAGTTGGTTACATTTTATCTTTTGTTAAATATTGTTTGTTTATTAAACTGAGAGTAGTAGCAGGCCAGTTTATTCAATCTGAAGAAATGTTGGTTGCACTTTATTTTTGATATTAATATTGTATTTGTATTATTTTAATGTTGAAAAACAACAGCAAAAGTAGCAGGTAAACTTACTATTAATTAAACCTGAAGAGAAGTTAGTTGCACTTTATTTTTTATATTAATATTGTTATATTTTTATGTTGGAAAACAAAAGCAGAAGTAGCAGGTTAACCTACTGTTGAAATGTTGGTTGCACTTACTGTGCTTTTATTGAATATGTATTGAATATTGAAAATGAGAGCAGAAAAGGTTATCTTCCTGTTAATTCAACCTAAACTGTTGGTTGCACTTTATTCAAATAAAATTTTAATGCATTTGCCATTAATTGTTGTTTACTTGTTTGTTTATATCCATAATTAATTGATATACCGGATTCCCTTACAAGAAACAACAGGAATCTTGGAAATTTCACCTGCACTGACCAGTATCCAGATATTTATTTCAGTCACACAATTTTTGGATAAAAAGTTACTGAATCGATTTCAAGTCACTGAATCGTTTCGGATCGTATCGTTCTAAATTAACCAATATCGTCCTTGAATCGTATCGACAACCTCAAATCGTGATACGAATCGTATCGTTGTTAAAACGAATCGTTACACCCCTAATAAAAACCATTAAGTCTATGGAATGCCCTCTGCCTGTCTTTCCCCTTCCCCCTCACTCTCACCCTGTGAGTTTGTGTGTGTGCCTTTCTCTCAGTCCTTCCCCTCCCCCTCTCCCTCACTCTCACTCTATCACTGTGTGTGTGTGTGTGTGTGTGTGTGTGTGTGTGTGTGTGTGTGTGTGTGTGTGTGTGTGTGTGTGTGTGTGTGTGTGTGTGTGTGTGTGTGTGTGTGTGTGTGTGTGTGTGACTTTCTCTCTTGATGATGATAATTTAACCCTTTTTATATAGGCTATCACAAATAACTTTCACTTGAAATAAAAACGTCATGTGATGTGTTTGCCAAGATCACGGATGATGCTATGTCTTTAAATTAATTATTTACTGATATAATATAAATGTATTAAGACATAAATTTCACATGATTTTATAAAAGTGGCTATTTATAATAAACTTCCATAAAATGTAGACACGCATCTTACTCTTACCTAACACTGATATTAAAATCATCTTTGCTGTTTCTGTGATTTGGTTCCATTTATTAATTTTGTCATTTATTTTTTATATTGGACCACACATATTGATTTCAAATATATTCAAAATAATTTTTTCAGAGAGTGAAATAAAAAAAACTTTCTCCCACCATTTAGATTTTATTTCTTTTTGTTGTTAAAATCTTGTGAATCTTGTTCAATGTGCAGATTGCCTCTCTCTCAGTCCTTCCCCTCCCCCCTCACTCTCAGGCTCACCCTGTGTGTGTGTTTGAGTGTGTGTGTGTGCGCGCACGTGTGTGTGTGTATTGTCTCTCTCACCCTGTGAGTTTGTGTGTGTGCCTTTCTCTCTGGGAATGATAATTTAACCCTTTCGTATCATAGACTATCACAAAAAACTATCACTTTAGTGTGAATTAGTAAAAAAGAACTACAAACACCTTTAATTAAATACTGGCCTTCTGGACTTACAAAATTTTGAGCAGGAAAAGATAACTTTTATCTATTTTATCCTATGACATTAAAATTAATCTAGATTTAAATTACATCATGGGTGTGGCTTATGGTCAAAATGGCACCAGCTGCTGCAGTAAATGTGGCATATTCGAGTGATTTTTAAAATGCTCTCCTGTTTAAATGCATATTGCCTGCCATGCACAGTTAAGCTGATGCCACCGGCGTGGCGGTGCCACCGGCTTGAGCCCGTCATCGCTGCTCGCAGCTTTAATTATTATTATTATTATTATTTTATCGACTTCTCGGGCACTTTTGGGGCCCTTACCATGCTCAAAAACTCTTGAAACTTTGCACACACATCGGAATGCGCGGCCATCAGAGCCGGGCTGAAGCTGGTACCCGGGCGTGGCAGGGGGGCTCGACAGCGCCCCCTAAAGTGGTGTCTGAAAACTTGGTCTATATATCAAACACACTTGCACGTACATGTATGAAACTCGGTACACATATAGATCTCATCAGGCCGAACAACTTTCGTGCTCTAAGTTACGAGTCAGCCCAACAGGAAGTGAGCTAATATGGGTTGTTCTGAAAACACATGCTCTGGAATTTAATATACTCCTCCGAGGCCATTGTTTCAATCAGTGCCAAACTCGGTCAGCATGAAGTCAAGACACAGAGGATGCTAAATTGCGAACGCATTTTTGATATCTTAAACGGTTTGGCCGTGGCGAAGCAACGAATTTATGGCGAGAAAAGGTAAACAGGAAGTGTGTAATAACTTGTGCAAACATTGACTGATTTGGATGAAACTTCAGCTGTGTGTTCGTTGTAAGAGGCCGATCACATGGATATGACTTTTGTGAGTCAAAGTTATAGCGCCACCAACTGGCAGCAGGAAGTGTGTCACTTTCAAAAATGCTTTGAATCACCATCTTATTTTCACACGATTGACTTCAAACTTCATCAGTATAATGTGAAAACATGACAGATAGAGACATATGAATGAATTCCTGATATTTCAAATAATGCTGCCATGGCAACATGTCAAAGTTTAATAATGTTTTTGGCTGTTTGTGTGCCCTCCCCTCTATCACCAAAAGGGGGCAGTGTTGTATTATTTTTGAAACTCCCTTTCTCTGTATGTGTGCTTGTTAATGTGATTCATGAGGACACAAATGTGTATGATGACATGGGTATTACACTGATATTACAACGTAGTGGTTAATGTGGACATGAACTATGACACTATATCACTACAGGACTAATTTTCTAAATGACATTTGAGTTACAATTCTTTTCACCTGACAGCCGTGATTTCATGTACTCATTCAGACAGAACTCTTTTTTAAAACAGAGTGTGAGTGTGTTTTCTATACATGTGCTTTACAGAAGGTCATGTGCTGTGTTTGCAAAGATCACTTTTGACACATTTGTCTTTAAATTCATTATTTACTGACATAGTTCAAATTTATATAAAAAAAAAAAATTCACATTATTTTCTACAAGTGTCTGTTTATAAGTGTCTTTTTTCACAGAAAGTTTGTTTGAACGTGAATATTTGTATAATTCAGTTTCTGAGTTTTTACGTTCTCCTCGTAGGCGATTTATTCAATCTCCACCAAACTCGGTCAACGTGAAACGGAAGCTTAACGCATTAAAAATATTTAACGCAAATAACGCAGCGTCCGTTTTTATATCCATTTTTGCTTAGCGTTACATGATCACGCTCCTATTCATGTAAATGCTTCCAAGCGCGACAAGACACAAGAGAACACGCTGTATGCCAATGTCCTGTGTGTGTGTGTGTGTGTGTGTGTGTGTGTGTGTGTGTCAGTGTCCTGTCTGTGTGTGTGTGTGTGTGTGTGTGTGTGTGCAGGCCCGTCGCGACAAGGCAGGCAAACCAAGCAATTGCTTGGGGCCTCGAGCTGGCCTGGGGCACCAAGACAGCGACAGGTTAAGAATAAAATGAAACGACAAACTGTGTGAGCGCCCCATTGATAGTCAATGCAGTAAAGTGCAATGACACTGTTATCGGGATCCCCCTTAAGGGCCCCCTCTCAGAAGTCGCTGACAGCAGCCAGCCAACAACGCGATCTCTGCTGCGGCAAAATACAAAATCTTCGGATTTGAAGCGGAATTTTATGCTTCAGGAAGCCAGAAAAGAAAAAAGAGAAAGGAAGAGGAGGATAAGAAAAAACAAGATAGTGGTATGTGATAAATTACACTGGATAAAATAGCTCTACTTGTCTTGTACAAAAAAAGTGTAAGTTTGCAGCAGGTAGGCTAGCAAAAATATGTTTATGTTAGCTATCGTTACCTGCCTGACGGCAAATGCTGCTTGTAACGAACAGTTAGTGCAACTTTTTTTTCGAACAGACGGAATGACATGAGATTGCTATAGCTTTGTAATATGTTTTGATGAAAGTGGCATAGCATGCTATACTAACTATTATTTATGCTATGCATAAATAACCTGGAATAGTTAATATAGCATGCTATATTAACAATTATTATAAACATTATTTAACCAGAAAGAGGCAGAGGAACATTATTTTTTTCATAGCTTATCTTAATGTGCTAGTGTCGGGATATACGGTAGTGACAGTTTATGCAAATATGACATTATTTTTATGAATTACCAATAGATCTTGAACAATTACTTTATTCTGTGGCAATTTTTACACTATTACATTTTGAAGTACAGTATCAGGACAACCCACATGTTTGACTGGTACTGTTTACATGTTTTACTGGTACTGCCCACGTTTTACTGGTACTGTTTATTAAACTATTTAACAAGGTATTATAGTCATCGGTTGCAACTTTACAATAACCATCCAGATAATGTTTATAGACAGTTTACAAAACAACTAGTAACCCTAAAGTATTCCCAAAGTGTTAGGAATATCTGGTCCGTCTATCTATGTAAATGTAATGTTTATAGATGTTTAAAAAATGGTTACTTAAAGGTTTAAAAAAAAATGTAATGATACAGTGGTGTTTTTTGCAAATGTTTTCAAATTTTATGCACAGTATTTGCAACAACAGTATTTGCACTGTAAACCTTTTTATTAATATATAGTGTGGGTGAACTTAAACTGTATGGCTATGCTGCGGTGTGTGTGTGTGTGTGTGTGTGTGTGTGTGTGTGTGTGTGTGTGTGTGTGTGTGTGTGTGTGTGTGTGTGTCTGTCAGTGTCCTATCTGTGTTGATGCGTCTCATGTCAGCTAATCAAGGGACACTGACACACACACACACACACACACTCGACGCATAGATAGACTCGCGTCAGTTTCCTGCTCACATCGAGTTCTCTTTTGCTCTTGAACAAACAATAACACAGAGGATTTTGAGTATTCTCATATTAGAGTCTTAAATTAGTTAAATAACGTCTTAAATGAACTTTAAAGAGTTGTGAGGAAATGAGATGCGCGGGACCGCGCGTGAGATCCGCGGTTGTTCTTAAAGTGACAGGAGCACTGATGATGCCTGTCATTAATGTTCATCAAAGAACAACGGGAATAGAGAAAATTGTAGCTTTAATGATGATTCATCTATATTTCATTTATTATTTATGCAGTTAAGGAAGGTTTGATAACTATTACATTTCTGTATAACAGGGAAGGCCATGGGTAAATATAACATTTATTATTTTGGGATATAATCATGGTATATATAACATAATATATATATAACATATATAGGTGGAGGGGTGTTTATTACAACATAATCATGGTTTATGAAGACATTTCATGTGTCCCCGTAAATCAAAATAGCTTTAACAGCATATTAAACAATTTTTTAATAAAAATGTAAAAATGCAGAATGTTTTCTGTGATGGTAGGTTTAG
>NC_137116.1:16969749-16979749 GCF_949357685.1 Gobio gobio
CTCTCTCTCTTGTTTGTGATTTATGAGGACACAAATTTGTATAATGACATGGGTATTACACTGGTATTACAACGTGTATGTGTGTGTGTTTAAAAACATACTAAAACAATGTTTTATTAAAATGTAACCAAATAGCTTTAAAATAATCATACTATTTTTCAGATCAATATATTTATTTTATTTAATATATTTCTTCTGAATATTTATTCTCTGTCTGCCCTCCCCTCACTAAAAGGTAGCAGTGTTGTTCTGAGGCTCTTAGCATGCTTGAAATTGCTTGAAATTGCATGAAACTTAACACACACATCAGAGATGTCAGTCAGTACACATGGACAAAGCCTCAGAAACAGGCGGGGATGAGGGGCTCTCTAGCGCCACCTTTTGACAAAAGTGAAGGGCTTCGTTTCATCTACAATCACCAAACTCAGTATATATATTGACCTCATCGAGCCGGACAACTTTCTAATTTACAGTCATTAGCTCCGACCAACAGGAAGTCAGATATTTTGGTTTGAACGTGAATATTGGTATAATTCAGGCTCTGAGTTTTTACGTTCTCCTCGTAGGCGATTTATTCAATCTCCACCAAACTCGGTCAACATGAAACAAAGATACGGAAGATGCTAAAATGCGAACGGATTTTGGATATCTCAAACGGTGTTGCCATGCCGAGGGATTAAATAAGGACAAAAAAGGGGAATGTGTGCTGCCCTTCCCTCAATGAACACACGATGGCAGCAGTGTCTTAGTTTTGAAGCAGGATAAAAAAAAACCTTGTTTCTCTCTCTCTCTCTCTCTCTCTCTCTCTCTCTCTCTCTCTCTCTCTCTGTGTGTGTGTGTGTGTGTGTGTGTGTGTGTGTGTGTGTGTGTGTGTGTGTGTGTGTGTGTGTGTGTGTGTGTGTGTGTGTGTGTGCTTGTTTATGTGATTTATGAGGACACAAATTTGTATAATGACATGGGTATTACACTGGTATTACAACATCAAGGTGGTTTATGAGGACATTTCAAATGTCCCCGTAAATCAAATCACTTTAAAAACATATTAAACAATGTTTTATTAAAAATGTAAAAATGCAGAATGTCTCCTGTGAGGGTTAGGTTTAGGGGCAGGGGCAGTGTAGGGGGATAGAATATACAGTTTATACAGTATAAAAACCATTACGCCTATGGAGAGTCCTCATAATGCTGTTGCACCAACATGTGTGTGTGTGTGTGTGTGTGTGTGTGTCAGTGTCCTGTCTGTGTGGATGCGTCTCATGTCAGCTAATCAAGGGACACTGACACACACACACACACACACACACACACACACACACACACACACACACACACACACACACACACACACACACACACACACACACACATACACACCAGGCCCGTCGCGACAAGGCAGGCAAACCAAGCAATTGCTTGGGGCCTCGAGCTGGCCTGGGGCCCCAAGACAGCGACAGGTTAAGAATAAAATGAAACGACAAACTGTGTGAGCGCCCCATTGATAGTCAATGCAGTAAAGTGCAATGACACTGTTATCGGGATCCCCCTTAAGGGGCCCCTCTCAGAAGTCGCTGACAGCAGCCAGCCAACCACGCGATCTCTGCTGCGGCAAAATACAAAACATCCTCGGATTTGAAGCGGAATTTTATGCTTCAGGAAGCCAGAAAAGAAAATAGAGAAAGGAAGAGGAGGATAAGAAAAAAAACAAGATAGTGGTATGTGATAAATTACACTGGATAAAATAGCTCTACTTGTCTTGTACAAAAAAAGTGTAAGTTTGCAGCAGGTAGGCTAGCAAAAATATGTTTATGTTAGCTATCGTTACCTGCCTGACGGCAAATGCTGCTTGTAACGAACAGTTAGAGCAACTTTTTTTTTTCGAACAGACGAAATTACATGAGATTGCTATAGCTTTGTAATATGTTTTGATGAAAGTGGCATAGCATGCTATACTAACTATTATTTATGCTATGCATAAATAACCTGGAATAGTTAATATAGTATGCTATATTAACAATTATTATAAACATTATTTAACCAGAAAGAGGCAGAGGAACATTATTTTTTTCATAGCTTATCTTTGTGTGCTAGTGTCGGGATATATACGGTAGTGACAGTTTATGCAAATATGACATTATTTTTATGAGTTACCAATAGATCTTGAACAATTACTTTATTCTGTGTCAATTTTTACACTGTTACATTTTGAAGTACAGTATCAGGACAACCCACATGTTTGACTGGTACTGTTTACATGTTTTACTGGTACTGCCCACATGTTTTACTGGTACTGTTTATTAACTATTTATCAAGGTATTATAGTCATCTGTTGCAACTTTATAATAACCATCTAGATAATGTTTATAGACAGTTTACAAACCAACTAGTAACCCTTAAGTATTCCCAAAGTGTTAGGAATATCTGGTCCGTCTATCTATGTAATGTTTATATATGTTTTAAAAACGGTTAAAGGTTTACAAATTTTTTTTAATGATACAGTGGTGTTTTTTGCAAATGTTTTCAAATTTTATGGACAGTATATGCAACAACAGTATTTGCACTGTCTCTATGTCCATTTTGCTTGGGGCCCCCAAATTTCTTCAAACGGCCCTGTGTGTGTGTGTGTGTGTGTGTGTGTGTGTGTGTGTGTGTTAGTGTGTGTGTGTGTGTGTGTGTGTGTGTGTGTGTGTGTGTGTGTGTGTGATATGTAGGTTTAGGGGTAGTGTAGGGGGATAGAATGTACAGTTTGTACAGTATAAAAACTAGGGGTGTAACGATTCATCTACTACAGTGGTTCTCAACCTTTTTTGGGCCAGCGCCCCCTATCCATTATCCAGGTCCCTTCTTAACGCCCCCCCCCCACCACCACCCCTCCACACACACACACACACACAAACACACACACACACACACACACACACACACACACACACACACACACACACACACACACACACACACATACCAACCAAAAAAGAGCTATGTATGCTAATTATTATTCTGTTGTAATAATAATAATATGTATATTATTCACAATATTATTGTCCTTATTATTAATATTATTATTAAATCCATAACTTTTTTGTAGGGTGATATCAGCTAAATTGGGCCACTTTTTGGTAAATCGCTTGGGACAATAATACAATATGATTAATAATCACTGTTTTTGATAATTTTGTGTTGAAATTATGTAAAAAATATATAATTATTTAAGCCCTACAGTTCTTAAAAGATCAGCTGTGCCAACTTTTTTTTGCATGAGCAGTTTCAGGTAAAATGGGCCACTGTTTCAGGTAAAATGGGCCACTGTTTCAGGTAAAATGGGCCACTGTTTCAGGTAAAATGGGCCACTGTTTCAGGTAACCAATGGGCCAGTCAAACTGCAAAGGGAAATAGTGATTTATCATCAATTTTAATTTTATGTAGCCACATAAATTTAAACTGCATTAAACAAACTTCTGCCTTCTGCATTGAATGCTGCCAGACAAGTCATTGTCTCCCCCTTCTCTCCTGCACACACCTCCATACATGGTTGGCCAACCTGTCCAATGACCTTTGTCGAACTGAACTGGGCTGCGTTTCCCAAAACCACCGTTTTCCTTCTCCCTCTCTCCTCTATTCTTGTTCACGTTTTACCGTTAATTTGAGAAAACGGCCACCCGTCAAAATAAAAGTTCGGTTTAATTTGACAGAAATATATTACTGTTGTACAGTAAAATTTAGACAAGTCTCAATGCAATAATACTAATAATAAAATATTATCAAAACTTATATTTTTAAGGAATTATCACGTTCTCTTCCATGTTTTAATTTTATTTAATTTTATCAATAAAGCTCAGTGCAGCACATTGACAAAAAACTTTAATTTCATATGAATAAAATTTAAATTAAATTAATATTTAATGTCTTCATTTGATTTGAAAACAGAATTTGAAAAATGAAATGGAATTGGATGGGGGAAAACAGGCTATTTCATAAGGCCGTAAAGATGTAATTTTTGTTAAAATGATAGGTTTCATTATTTAAATTAATTAGACATGCTTTTTTTTATTACAAAAAAATATTTAACCATTAAAATGGAGTCCAAAAAACAGAATCCAGAAAAATTAAGACGGAATTAGGGGGAAAAATTAGCGGAATATGAAAAAATAAAAACAAAATATATATATATATATATATATATATATATATATATATATATATATATATATATATATATATATATATATATATATATATATATATATATATATATATATATATATTTGTATTTATTTATTTATTTATTTATTAATGGATTTCACAGGGCTCTAATCATTAACCTTAGGCCTACTTTCAATATATAATAATTATATAAATTATATAATCATGATTTTTCATGAATAAAATAAATATTATAATTATAGGCCTAAATTCATTGGTATCAGTTTTCATCAATGGTAGGCTATAGCCTAATTAATAGCCTACACATTAAAACTAATTTGGTTTGTCATGATTAATTCGTGTTCATGATCAGTAAAATAAAAACAAAAGCTTCTAGCAAGAATAAACACACAGGAACCGTTAAATTATTGTAGTATTAATTATTTTTTGACTATCTTGATAAGCTACTATCCACGCAGCGTTTTGTGCTCAGATGTGACGGCGGAATTAATACATTACCTAAATGTTATTACAGTGTCAAACTGTCATTTTCTCCTTACAGTCTTGCGAGTTAACAATAATGCCTGACCAGTGAATTAGGCTACTTGGTGAACTAGCCCTATTCGCACGGGATTAGTATTTCTGGGGACCTCGTGTGATTTAGAAATTACCCACGGGATGCATTCGAACGGGATAAGCAAAGTGTGTGATTTTATTTGTTTTTACTGACTTATCTCCCGGATATGATGTCAATAGCCTACTTATAAATGTTTTTTCGTTATAGATTTAGCTGTATTATATGATGTATCATAAAACAACAGTTCCTTACCGCGCGCTGCTATGTTATCTAGGCTTGTTGCGATCAGAGGCGTCGCAATAGGGCAGGCAAGGCAGGCACTTGCCTGGGGCCCCGCCTTTTGAGGCAATGCTTTCGCCACCTTTGATTTGATTTGTTAAGCAGAGAACTTATCCGTTTGGCTTGGCCGCTCGCTCTAACAAATAGTTAAAAATAGATACAATAAAGAAAGCAAACAGGACGCGCGCGTTCTTTCGTCTGCAGCGCATCTCATAAATGAACCGAAACTACGCGTATAAGGCTTCTTGCCTCACATATATATGAGAACTATATCTAGCCTGAAAGCTTGAAATGTCTACTTTTAAACGAACAAATTCAAATCGAAAACAAATATTCTCTGGTTGTAATCCGTATGAAAAGTGCATTTCTCTCTAAAGGCGCGTCCACAAGGCGCAGCGGAGAGGCGGCATCGTCAACTTCATCTCTCCAGCCGACACTGACTCAGAAAATACTAGTTTAATAATAAACATATAAAATGGCTCCTTGTTATTTTTTTTTTCTGACACATTTATAATCATTTCTTTTGCCGGTGTTTTTTTTCTCAAGCTTTAAGCGTGCGCGTCGCTTCCAAGCACCCAGCTTATATATTTAAGCAGCCTAATTAAATTAGCCTAATATAAATTATTATATATAAAACTAATAAAATAAAGCGATTAAAATGATAACCATATTTCTATATGTCGGATAATTTCTTGTTCCTGTCACCACCACACAAAGCACCGTTTTTAAGGTGACAATTGGTTATAAATATGAAGGTTGTACTGTATTTTGAAGATATTGTATTGTATCTTCTCTTATGAAGATGAAGATTGACATTTTGTTAATTAAACAAAAGCACTTTATTTAGTATTTTTATTTTTGTTATACATTTTTTTTTTTTAAATTGGTTTTATGTGTTTTGACTACTTTTTGTATGTTGTAAAAAAATTAGATAACGAAGATAGGCTGTATTAAAAAAAAATTTAAATAGGGCCTCATTGATTAATTTTGCCTGGGGCCCCCACTCAATGTTGGTTCGCCTCTGGTTGCGATAGTCGGTGTTACACCGGTTACATCACTTTTCCACCGTCGTTTTGATTTTGTATAACCTAGTAATAAAAATAGTTCAGTTAGAGAACAGAAGTTACAATTAAAAACTGAACTGAGCACAGACCAGCAGCAGGAGATTTCATTTATCACAAGAGTGAGGAACTGACAATATGAATGCAGAAGATTAAAGCTAAATGTAAAAGCACCCATTTAAGCGAGCTTGACATTGTATTGTTCTGTTTTTGTGTTTTTCATTAATAATAATATTGAACACACCTTTCAAGCAATTCGCTCCCAAATTGGCTCTAATTCTAAAGTGAAAGTATAATGTGCACAGCCGCACAGGGATTTATAACGGTGTGCGTTATGAATGCAGCCTTCATTCTTCGCGAAATGTGGATACAAATGCGCACAGGAAACAAAAACCTTGTAAAACTTATATACGACCCTCCAAATTCTGGCCAAATCACAGAGATGGCGATTCGCATAGGACTAATATTATCACAGGGTGTGTTCGGCGGAATATGGTAGGTCATTCGCGGGGTAATTTTATAAATTACAGACATGGCCGATTCACACTGGATTAAGATCACAAACAACCTCCGCAATTATTACAAATGACTAGAGGTCACCAGGCAATAAATCCCGTGCGAATAGGGCTTTTAAGAAAACATTTTGGCATTAGGCAT
This sequence comes from Gobio gobio, assembly GCF_949357685.1. Lineage (NCBI taxonomy): Eukaryota > Metazoa > Chordata > Actinopteri > Cypriniformes > Gobionidae > Gobio > Gobio gobio. Next base: position 16,976,464 of record NC_137116.1, read on the forward strand.
TGCATTGATTAATGCCTAAAAATGTAAACGTTTTACCTTTATACAAATATAATTTAGTTTAAATAATTTTAAAATTCATCACCGGAGTGAATATGAACATGATTTATTGTGGTTCTTAAGTCAATACTTTTTTAATGGCTTGTCAACTTCCCATTCCTCCGCTGCGTGATTCCAGTCAGAGCTGGATTCTAGCCACCACCGGATTGAGCGCTTTAGTCATTGCAAAATAAACGATATAGTTTACGTCGCATTAAACAGGCAGATTTTATAATGTGGTAGGCATTATTTTGCAAGTAATTAGCATACATGTTTAATTTGGTCTTGCCTGGATCTTTGGTATAAACTTGTGAACGCCCCCCAGGAACACCTGAACGCCCCCCTTTCAAGAATCTTGCTTCCAACGCCCCCCGTTGTGCTCTGAACGCCCCCGTTGAGAAACACTAATCTACTACATCGATGTATCGATTTATTTTCCTATGATCTAACTACATCAATCTGTGCTCGGCAAGTTGGCCTTCCGGACGACATATATCGATCTAACATCGTTTTAAAAGGTAATCAATCGATTGTATCGATCATAGGAAATAACACATTGGATTTAAGCACGTCAGACTTTATATGGATGTTTTTTCTTAGCACTTTTAATGATAAAGGCGTTAAACGTTACTCGATTCAGTCTGCCTATCTGTGACATCATCGCAACGCACCTGCAGCAGCGCTCATTGAAATGAATGGGATCGTGTCGCTTTGTCGCTGCGTGTCGCTGGCGGTGTGAACGGGGCTTGAGAAAACAAAACATAGCATGGCGCATGGCAGAGGAGAAGCCAACGAGCGAGAAATGATCAAGCCACCAGGAGAAAGAGCTACCTGTACTTTCAACCCTTGCTTGTTACCTGTGCATTCCTGACACCAGTGTGCCAGCAGAGCGAGTTTTAGTACAGCTGGCGACATAGTGAACGCACAGAGAAGTGTTCTGCGGTCAGATCATGGTGATATTTTTGAAAAAGAAATCTGTAGAGTCATTGAAGAGTAGTTGGTTACATTTTATCTTTTGTTAAATATTGTTTGTTTATTAAACTGAGAGTAGTAGCAGGTTCAGCCAGTTTATTCAATCTGAAGAAATGTTGGTTGCACTTTATTTTTGATATTAATATTGTATTTGTATTATTTTAATGTTGAAAAACAACAGCAAAAGTAGCAGGTAAACTTACTATTAATTAAACCTGAAGAGAAGTTAGTTGCACTTTATTTTTGATATTAATATTGTAATATTTTTATGTTGGAAAACAAAAGCAGAAGTAGCAGGTTAACCTACTGTTGAAATGTTGGTTGCACTTACTGTGCTTTTATTGAATATGTATTGAATATTGAAAATGAGAGCAGAAAAGGTTAACTTCCTGTTAATTCAACCTAAACTGTTGGTTGCACTTTATTCAAATAAAATTTGAATGCATTTGCCATTAATTGTTGTTTACTTGTTTGTTTATATCCATAATTAATTGATATACCGGATTCCCTTACAAGAAACAACAGGAATCTAGGAAACTTCACCTGCACTGACCAGTATCCAGATAATTATTTCAGTCACACAATTTTTGGCTAAAAAGTTACTGAATCGATTTCAAGTCACTGAATCGTTTCGGATCGTATCGTTCTAAATTAACCAATATCGTCCTTGAATCGTATCGACAACCTCAAATCGTGATACGAATCGTATCGTTGTTAAAACGAATCGTTACACCCCTACTAAATGCCTCTTCTATAAAACTGCTTGCCATTGTATTTAGGGAGCTGCAAATATAGACTAGAATGTCAAGCACTTTTCCAGCTAATCCTAAACTAACTTTTCTACACGGAATAGTAAGAAAAGCCCTCTTTGTTCTCTTTATATGTATCTGTGCAAGAGAGCTGTGAGAGAGCGAATGACACCACACAACATCTCCATGAATTTGTGCATGTAGCAATTTAATGTTTATATATTTTAAAGCACTGAATCGCTATTGAATCACGATTAATTAGATTCTTAGCATTTTAAATCGATTATTGACTGAAATCAATAATTCACGATTCAGAAATACATGTTTCAAGATCAATGTATCCGCGATGCATATTGCAAAACAGCAAAAATCAATTCATGCTCATTAACATTTTGGTGTTACCTGTTTTGCACTCTTTCACATGTTCCATGAGTTGGCGAGTGTGGACACCAGAATCATGGAAATCCCGCCTGCGCCCACCTCTCTCCCCTATCTTTACCTGCTGAAAGCCTGCAGAAATCGTGAGCATTGCTACAGGGAGATATAAAGAAAAGAGTAAGATTCAGGATTTGTGAATGTTATAGTATATAATAGTGCAGTATATATTTCCACTAATTGCACTTACCTTCTTCAGACATCGCTCCAGGTGCAGGTCTCCCTCTGCCCACCAGCTGTCCTTCAGGTGCAGTGGGCATAACTGGCTTTGCAGCCTCTTGTGATAATGGTGGTTGCTGCAGAGGAATTGGAATACTAAAAAGCTTATTTCAATAAAGATATATCATATTCAACTAATTATAAATAAACTCACCGCGCCAGAAGCAGCAGGCTCCTGACCACGACCTCTGCCTCTTGATCTCTCTCTTGCTCGTCCCGTCATTTTGGTGCTTTTTCAAATTGCTTTGACTTATTCCCATTCAAAATGCTGTACACACAAGTAAAGTTAGTCGCTTATAATTTGCGTTTGAAAACTCAGTTTGGAACAAACTAGTAATGTGAAGCGTTCATAAACCAACAAAATACGTTTAATAACATGTTTTAACTCATTTCATATAGTCGGTCAAGTTGTGAGCTGACGTGGCTTCTTATCACAGAATGAGGCTGACAATGTAGTTATTGGATAGTATTCTATACAGTGATAAAGTCTACGTCAATCAGCACTGCTTTATTATTATTAAAATACCAGAGAAGGCTTGAAGAACTCAAATACACCATATCTTGATGCGGTCGTGTTTATTGTCTTCATGTTTACTCAGTCAAAGCGTTTCTATCTTTCTTTTATTCAGACTACAGCGCTAGCTAAGCTTCACATTAGGGATTTCCTGAAAACTTCCTGAATACTGAGGCAAATGTGGAGTTTCTGCTCGAAGGCGCCCTCTGGCATCCAGTATGAATTAAACTTTTTGGTAACAAATTAGATAAATAATACTTCTCTCTAAATAAATGTATATGACAATCCATATGTTTCTCTTAAATATACAGGAGTTTTTTCCCCACAGTGGATGCATAAGAGGCTCATATTTCATATTAAA
>NC_137116.1:16984749-17009749 GCF_949357685.1 Gobio gobio
GGAGAGATGTCCGAATCAACAAACACCAACGTGATTCAATGGGATTATCATTACGTTGTCAGAGGATATTGCCTTTAATAGAGCAGCACAGGTAAATCAAAATTTGCTAGCGGCTGGCTAGTCAATGTTAACTGATTATAAAGCTGTTAGTTGCCTTACTATGAGTTTATATTTTGCTATCTTTCTTACCAGTCTTTGAATATTTGCGTTTTAACGCGAGTTCAACCATCATTTGGCTGCGGGATTGTGCCATGGTTGGCTTGTTGTTTCTGTGTGTTACGATCGGGGCAAACCGCATACAATCCCCATCGTGACGAGGCTGAAACCGCAGTATCTGCGGTGTCAAAAGCGGGGAAACAAAGCTAGAACACAGTAACATCACTTACTGCGGTTTGCCTTGGTATTGGCTTGGATTTTGTAGTTACTGCAATTTTGACACGCTCGTTTCTCTAAAACTGGACAAAATTGAACCAGCAAACTTTGTCACAAGACAGAACAGATGTCACAAAGCCCATTTCAAGTCTTAACTCAATTTTGACCAAATTTGTAGTTACTGCGCTTTGCCTTTGGACGGCAGTATACTGGTCAGTTAATCGCCGTTCTTATAGCCTACGCGCTGCCACACACACACACACAGACAAGCCCTGAAGCCAGATCGCTTTCACTTTCGTCCTCACAAAGCTTTGTCATTTGTATGTGTTTTAAGTCCTGCCAGTTTGAACATTAAAGCGATTTTAGTCCATCAGATGTGTATTATGTTGAACTAATGGCTTATATATTGTGACAAACGAACACTCAGACAGAAGCTCGCACATCACGTGAAGATCACTTGCAGAGAGCAGCGCAGAAACGCAGTGTCAACGCTGTCCTGTGACTAAAGTAAAGTCACCAAAGTAGCTTAGAAACTCAACCGTTATAGATTTGAATACCTTTGAAGTAAGTACAAACCACAGCTTCATAATGAATAGAGACGGTAAGACTAATTCACACACACAATCACTCTCTCATTAATGCATTCAAATAAATGTAATGCAGGCCTACTGTGTTCATTTATCTGATGTACAAGCAGAAATCTGCCCCATAGACAAGAACTGCTGAAAGTGAACCGTTTCCTTCAAGTATTTTAACATCACAAAGAAATGCACTTTTTCATTAGAAGGTTTTTATTTTTGGTCAAATCGTTACAGCCCTAATCTTTGTTTCATCAGACCAGAGAATTTACTTTCTCATGGTCTGAGTCCTTCAGGTGCCTTTTGGCAAACTCCAGGCGGTCTGTCATGTGCCGTCTGGCCACTCTACCACACAGGCCTGATTGGTGGAGAGCTGCAGAGATGGTTGTTCTTCTGGAAGGTTCTCCTCTCTCCACAGAGAAACGCTGGAGCTCTGTCAGAGTGACCATCGGGTTCTTGGTCACCTCCCTGACTAAGGCCCTTCTCCCCCGATCGCTCCCCCGATTTGTCCGGGCGGCCAGCTCTAGGAAGAGTCCTGGTGGTGCCAAACTTCTTCATGTATGGATGATGGAGCCCACTGTGCTCATGGGGAACTTCAATGCTGCAGAAATGTTTCTGTAACTTTCCCAAGATCTGTGCCTGAGGTCTACAGACAATTCCTTGGACTACAATTCCAATTCCTTCCTGTGGGACCTTATATAGACAGGTGGGTGCCTTTCCAAATCCTGTCTAATCAACTGAATTTACCACCAGTGGACTCCGTCCGGTCAAGCACCTGAGCTCAGTTTTGAGTGTCATGGCAAAGGCTGTGAATATTTATGTACATGTGAATTTTTAGGGCCCGAGCACCGATGGTGTGAGGACCCTATTGGATTTCGAAAGTTTATTAAAGCTGCGAGCAGCGATGGCGGGCCCAAGCCGGTGGCACCGCCACGCCGGTGGCATCAGCATAACTGTGCACGGCAGGCAATATGCATTTAAACAGGATAATTTTTTTAAATCGCTCGAATATGTCACATTTACCGCTGCAGCTGGTGCCACTATCACCACAAGCCACACCCATGATGTCATTTAAATGTAGATGATTTTTAATGTCATGGGATGAAATAGATCTCTTTCAAATATGTGAAAAGTTATCTTTTCCTGCTCAAAATGTTATAAGTCCAGAAGGCCAGTATTTAATTCAAGGTATTTGTATAGTTCTTTTTTTACTTATTCACAAGTGATAGTTATTTGTGATAGTCTATGATATGAAAGGGGTAAATTATCATCATCAAGAGAGAAAGGCACACACACAAACTCACAGGGTGAGAGAGAGACCCCCCACACACACACACCCAGGGTGAGCCTGAGAGTGAGGGGGGAGGGGAAGGACTGAGAGAGAGGCAATCTGCTCATTGAACAAGATTCACAAGATTTTAACAACAAAAAGAAATAAAATCTAAATGGTGGGAGAAATGTTTTTTTACTTCAATCTCTGAAAACATTATTTTGAATATATTTGAAATCACAGATGTTGGGTGATGAAAATTGTAACTCAAATATAATTTAGAAAACTAGTCCTGTCTGAATAGTGATATGTCAGTGAGATCAGCTCGGGCGCGCACACCGTCTATGGGTGATGTCACGTATTTTGCGAAATGCGCAGTTAGGTGATGTGTCGCCCTCCACACGTTGCGAAACAGACTCCGAAATGGGGAAATGTAAATTTGCGGACTCCTGGTTGGAGTAGGATGAGTTTAAACAATGACCGCAGGGTTTTTCTATGGTTTTTCCTGCATAGCGGCCGCCTCCGTCACATTCCGTGCCACCTCCGTCTGTCGACAAAACTCAAGACAGGCAGTCACTTGCTCAGATTAGGCATGTCGTGGTAATTAAATAATCATCAGAAATATATATTGTCACATGATCTTTCAGCAATCATTATTAGTATTTTATGATTTGCTAGTACAAAGTCATCTAAAGCCATTCCATAGCTGAATGTCTTTCCTCCGCTGTAGCTGTCCATCATTCTCCGTTCAGCATTCAAACTGCGCGTCGTGTTTGGTTACAGTCAGTCAGCTGCTCAGTAAAGCTCACTCCAAGATGATATATTCCCGTTATAATACTTGATATGCAGATAAAATAATTTATCTTCCTGGAGTTTATCTAGCGGTTTCTGAACGATGTTGTGCTCCCTACCCGGGTGACAACACAAGGCATCACACGCACAATAACCGGAATTTAAAACTGTGAAGAAACCGACCGATATACATAGTAGACTAGGATTTGTGCGCTCAACGCTCATCGTCTCTTTATGCCGTGAACTTTTTAATGTGCACTCGCGGTGCACTGCGCCCTCTGACTCCATGTTGCTTTAAGCGCATCATTCTGCACCCGGGATGCGCATAAGCGCATTGTGCCACGCTTTCATATATTTTCATAGTTTTGTGCACTTAAAGATGATTAAAAAAAATCTTGTTCTCACGTATCTATCGTATATTTGTTGCCCCTTTACAGAGCTGCACATTACGTTTACAATAAACTATAAATCTTGAAATGTTATATTATTTGTGTAGGCCCATATAATTATTTACATTCATATATAAATTAAATATAAATAGTTTTTTTTATAAATGTATTTAATAAGAACACAAAGTAATTTGTACCTTTTCATTAACATTTTTAGATTTTATAAAATTAGTCCAGAGATGTTTTTTCAAGAATTACTTTTTGTAATTGCAAATTTTTTTAACTATCCACTCACCTAATTTAATATATATTTTTGTTATAGCTTATGATTATATATTTTTATTTTATTGCTCAACAGTAGTTCTCATCGCCGATGAGGTCTTTAAATATTTTGAGAAGGTCTTTAAAAAGTCTTAAAAAGGTATTAAAATTTACTTCAGGATTCCTGCATATACCCTGCAAATGCATCATACGTGATCTTGGCAAACACAGCACATGACATTTTTATTTAAAATTAGAAATTTTTAAATTAGTTAAATTAGATTAGTTAAATTAGAAAGTTGTCCGGCTCGAAGAGAACAATATATGTACGGGGACACATGAAATGTCTACAAATGTATGTCCTCAGAAATCACAGAAGCACACACACACAGAGAGAGAGAGAGAGAGAGAGAGAGAGAGAGAGAGAGAGAGAGAGAGAGAGAGACAAGGTTTTTTTTTTATCCTGCTTCAAAACTAAGACACTGCTGCCATCGTGTGTTCATTGAGGGAAGGGCAGCACACATTCCCCTTTTTTGTCCTTATTTAATCCCTCGGCATGGCAACACCGTTTGAGATATCCAAAATTCGTTCGCATTTTAGCATCTTCCGTATCTTTGTTTCATGTTGACCGAGTTTGGTGGAGATTGAATAAATCGCCTACGAGGAGAACGTAAAAACTCAGAGCCTGAATTACACCAATATTCACGTTCAAACCAAAATATCTGACTTCCTGTTGGTCGGAGCTAATGACTGTAAATTAGAAAGTTGTCCGGCTCGATGAGGTCAATATATATACTGAGTTTGGTGATTGAAGATGAAACGAAGCCCTTCACTTTTGTCAAAAGGTGGCGCTATAGAGCCCCTCATCCCCACCCGTTTCTGAGGCTTTGCCCATGTGTACTGACTGACATCTCTGATGTGTGTGTTGAGTTTCAAGCAGTTTCAAGCTATTTCAAGCATGCTAAGAGCCTCAGAACAGCCAAAAGATTATTAAACTTTGACACGTTGCCATGGCAACAGTATTTGAAATTTCAGGAATCCATTTCATACGTCTCTATCTGTCATGTTTTCACATTATACTGATGAAGTTTGAAATAAATCGGTTGAAAATAAGATGGTTATTCAAAGCATTTTTGAAAGTGACACACTTCCTGCTGCCAGTTGGTGGCGCTATAACTTTGACTCACAAAAGTCATATCCATGTGATCGGCCTCTTACAACGAACACACAGCTGAAGTTTCATCCAAACCAGTCAATGTTTGCACAAGTTAAAACACACTTCCTGTTTCCCTTTTCTCGCCATAAATTCGTTGCATCGCCACGGCCAGACTTTTCGAGATATCAAAAATCCGCTCGCAATTTAGCATCCTGAATATGTTCACTTAATGCTGACCGAGTTTGGCAATGATCGAAACAATGGCCTCGGAGGAGTATATTAAATTCCAGAGCATGCGTTTTCGGAACAACCCATATCAGCTCACTTCCTGTAGGGCTGACGCATAACTATGAGCACGAAAGTTGTTCGGCCCGATGAGGTCTATATGTGTACCAAGTTTCATACATGTACGTGCAAGTGTGTTTGATATATGGACCAAGTTTTCAGACCCCACTTAAGGGGGCGCTGTCGAGCCCCCCTGCCACGCCCGGGTACCAGCTTCAGCCCGGCTCTGATGGCCGCGCATTCCGACGCCTGTGCGAAGTTTCAAGAGTTTTCGAGCATGTTAAGTGCCCCAAAAGTACCCGGGAAGTCGAAAAAAAAAACAAAAAAAAAAATTAAAGCTGCGAGCAGCGATGACGGGCCCAAGCCGGTGGCACCGCCACCCCGGTGGCATCAGTTTAACTGTGCACGGCAGGCAATAGGCATTTAAAATGGGAAAACATAAAAGGACTATGTCAAAGTCATCTGAATTCACCACATTAACTGCAGCAGTTGGTGCTGCTATGACCACAAACCACAACAGCCACATCTATGAGATCAATTAAATTTATATGAATTTCATGTCAGATTATGTCAAAGGTCAAATTGGAATGAGTTCAGAATACCATTCGAATGCTGATGTTGTTTTATTCTAACACTTCTCTTCATGTGTTTTTGAGCTACCTTAGCTACCATTTGTGCACCAATCTTATGCACCATAAAACATGCTTTAATTTCAATATGGGTGGTCCAATAAAATTTTTTTAATAAAAAATGTATAAATGGAGCCAAATCACAGAAACTGCAAAGATGATTTTAATATCAGTGTCAGGTAAGAGTAAGATGCGTGTCTACATTTTATGGAAGTTTATTATAAATAGCCACTTTTATAAAATCATGTGAAATTTATGTTTTAATACATTTATATTATATCAGTAAATAATTAATTTAAAGACATGTGCATCATCATACGTGATCTTGGCAAACACATCACATGACGTTTTTATTTCAAGTGATAGTTATTTGTGATAGCCTATATGAAAGGGTTAAATTATGATCAAGAGAGAAAGTCACACACACACACACACACACACATACACACACACACACACACACACACACACACACACACACACACACACACACACACACACAATGATAGAGTGAGAGTGAGGGGGAGGGGAAGGACTGAGAGAAAGGCACACACACAAACTCACAGGGTGAGAGAGAGACCCCCCCCCCCACACACACACACACAGATAGAGAGGGGGAAGGGGAAAGACAGGCAGATGGCATTCCATAGACTTAATGGTTTGTATACTGTACAAACTGTACATTCTATCCCCCTACACTACCCCTAAGCCTACATATCGCACACACACACACACACACACACACCATAGCTGTCAACCCTCCCGTTTTTTCCGGGTTTCTCACGTATTTTAGCTCTTTTCCCGCTGTCTTCCCGTTTTAGTATTTTCCCGTAAAATATCCCGTATTTTTACGTTCTGATTGTGTTAACTCAGAACACGCAACTATCTGGTTTAGTGCCAGAAGACGCGAATGAGAAGTCGCGCGCACTGTGAGAAAATTTTCCGTGCACTCATCCGAGAGCGCGCACACGTCTCTCAGCGCGCAAATATTGAGTTCTCTTTCAAGTCTTGCTCTTGAATGGACAAACTCACGCAAAAAGTATGTCAACATATTGATGAGTATTCTAGCAGACATAGTCTGTATATGGCTTAAGTAAGCTTTATACAGTCCAGAAAAGACGACGCATATCCGAGGTCTTAAAGGGGCAGTAGCCTTTACTGCTGTCTGTTTAATGTCAAACAAAAGACAAGGGCATCACTCACTGCTCTTGATTGAATAACGTTTGTAAGTTTAATAGGATTAATCTTTAATTTATACAGTCATATATGCAATGTTATTTTACATTTGATCAATTTCTGTACCTGAAAACTAATGTTAGACGTACCTGAAAAACCTGAAAAGCATAGTTTATTTTATTAGTATCTTTGCTCAATAGTATTTATTTGTGCTGCTGCTTGTATTTAAATGATTTGTTCTTATTATTTTCTTTTGTTTTATTTGACAGTAGTCCTTTTTTCCCTGAACATAGCAAATACTGAACCGTACCGAAACGGTGAACCTTAAACCGTGATACAAACCGAACCGTGAGCAATCTGTACCGTTACACCCCTAGCGTAACGTATGATAAAATGACTGAAAAAAGGTTGGGAAACACTGGCTTAGGCTACTATCGAAGAAGAAGAAGACAGTTGCAGCCGCGGTTGGGAGGAAGAGGGAAAAAGTAGCGGGAAGTAAACTTCAAGGAGAGTATAGTAATAATAAATGGAATAAATAAATAATAAATGAAAATAATAAATGTTATATTTACCCATGGCCTTCCCTGTTATACAGAAATGTAATAGTTATCAAACCTTCCTTAACTGTATAAATAATAAATGAAATATAGATGAATCATCATTAAAGCTACAATTTTCTCTGTTCCCGTTGTTCTTTGATGAACATTAATGACAGGCTGACTCCACAAAATGACTCTAATTTGCCTCTTTGAAAAATAATTCTCTAATTTAACCTTATTACTATACTAATTGTAATATAAATAATACAAATATTAGAAGAAAAATATTTTAAGTGGTCATTATTGACAATAAATATTGCACAACTAGTATTTAGTACCAAAAGATCTCCTCAAAATATTCAATAAATATTATTGAACTAAAATATAGAACATTTATTTAATTGAAAAATAGTTAAGGTGTATGGTCACATTTGACCATCAATTATGAGTATGACCAATTAGTATGGAATACCTGAAGGCTAAGTACAATAAAAAACATTAACATTAATGTTAACATTGTTGCATTACTCTCCATTATAAAACGATCCTGTATGGTTGATGTAATAATCAATGCACACTATGCTGTACTGTTTACCAAAACTTGCTGCAAACCCCTGTAAAGTGGAGCTGTTGTGTATCAAGCCATTCAAATGTATTGACACAGCGCTAGAAGTATTGAGATTTCTGTGAAGCACGACTGCGCGCGCCGCCGGGAGATGATAGAGCATGTCGCAACTCCGAATGGTTTTTCAACACTCTGGCTTTAACTGTTATGCCATATTAGCGCCAAAACGCTATTTATTGTTTGAATTTCGCATTAAAACTTTAAAAAATGTAAAAGCTTAGACATTGTTTAATATCAAAAGCAGGTTTGGCAATTTGGCGTGAGATTAAGTTGGGCAGCGTGAGAGCGTGAGACAGAGCCTGAAAGCGTGAGTGTCACGCCAAATGCGTGAGAGTTGGCAACCCTAGGCAAAAGAGAACTCGATGTGAGCAGGAAACTGACGCGAGTCTATCTATGCATCGAGTGTGTGTGTGTGTGTGTGTGTGTGTGTGTGTGTGTGTGTCAGTGTCCCTTGAATAGCTGACATGAGACGCATCCACACAGATAGGACACTGACACACACACATACACATACACACACACACAGACAGGACACACACACACACACACACACAGACAGGACACTAACACACACACAGACAGGACACTGGCATACAGCACGCTCTCTTGTGTCTTGTCGCGCTTGGAAGCATGTACATGAATAGGAGCGTGATCATGTAACGCTAAGCAAAAATGGATATAAAAACGGACGCTGTGTTATTTGCGTTAAATATTTTTAATGCGTTAAGCTTCCGTTTCACGTTGACCGAGTTTGGTGGAGATTGAATAAATCACCTACGAGGAGAACGTAAAAACTCAGACCCTGAATTATACAAATATTCACGTTCAAACAAAAACTTTCTGTGAAAAAAAGACACTTATAAACAGACACTTGTAGAAAATAATGTGAATTTTTTTTAAAAATAAATTTGAACTATGTCAGTAAATAATGAATTTAAAGACAAATGTGTCAAAAGTGATCTTTGCAAACACAGCACATGACCTTCTGTAAAGCACATGTATAGAAAACACACTCACACTCCTCTGTTTTAAAAAAAGAGTTCTGTCTGAATGAGTACATGAAATCACGGCTGTCAGATGATAAGAATTGTAACTCAAATGTGATTTAGAAAATGAGTTCTGTAGTGATATAGTGTCATAGTTCATGTCCACATTAACCACTACGTTGTAATACCAATAGCCATGTCATCATACACATTTGTGTCCTCATAAATCACATAAGCAAGCACAGAGAGAGAGAGAGAGAGAGAGAGAGAGAGAGAGAGAAAGGGAGTTTCAAAAATAATACAACACTGCCCCCTTTTGGTGATAGAGGGGAGGGCACACAAACAGTCAAAAACATTATTAAAATTTGACATGTTGCCATGGCAGCATTATTTGAAATATCAGGAATTCATTCATATGTCTCTATCTGTCATGTTTTCACATTATACTGATGAAGTTTGAAGTCAATCGTGTGAAAATAAGATGGTGATTCAAAGCATTTTTGAAAGTGACACACTTCCTGCTGCCAGTTGGTGGCGCTATAACTTTGACTCACAAAAGTCATATCCATGTGATCGGCCTCTTACAACGAACACACAGCTGAAGTTTCATCCAAATCAGTCAATGTTTGCACAAGTTATTACACACTTCCTGTTTACCTTTTCTCGCCATAAATTCGTTGCTTCGCCACGGCCAAACCGTTTAAGATATCAAAAATCCGTTCGCAATTTAGCATCCTCTGTGTCTTGACTTCATGCTGACCGAGTTTGGCACTGATTGAAACAATGGCCTCGGAGGAGTATATTAAATTCCAGAGCATGTGTTTTCAGAACAACCCATATTAGCTCACTTCCTGTTGGGCTGACACGTAACTTAGAGCACGAAAGTTGTTTGGCCCGATGAGGTCTATATGTGTACCGAGTTTCATACATGTACGTGCAAGTGTGTTTGATATATAGACCAAGTTTTCAGACCCCACTTTAGGGGGCGCTGTCGAGCCCCCCTGCCACGCCCGGGTACCAGCTTCAGCCCGGCTCTGATGGCCGCGCATTCCGATGTGTGTGCAAAGTTTCAAGAGTTTTTGAGCATGGTAAGGGCCCCAAAAGTGCCCGAGAAGTCGATAAAATAATAATAATAATTAAAGCTGCGAGCAGCGATGACGGGCCCAAGCCGGTGGCACCGCCACCCCGGTGGCATCAGTTTAACTGTGCACGGCAGGCAATAGGCATTTAAAATGGGAAAACATAAAAGGTCTATGTCAAAGTCATCTGAATTCACCACATTAACTGCAGCAGTTGGTGCTGCTATGACCACAAACCACAACAGCCACATCTATGAGATCAATTAAATTTATATGAATTTCATGTCAGATTATGTCAAAGGTCAAATTGGAATGAGTTCAGAATACCATTCGAATGCTGATGTTGTTTTATTCTGACACTTCTCTTCATGTGTTTTTGAGCTACCTTAGCTACCATTTGTGCACCAATCTTATGCACCATAAAACATGCTTTAATTTCAATATGGGTGGTCCAATAAATTTTTTTTAATAAAAAATGTATAAATGGAGCCAAATCACAGAAACTGCAAAGATGATTTTAATATCAGTGTCAGGTAAGAGTAAGATGCGTGTCTACATTTTATGGAAGTTTATTATAAATAGCCACTTTTATAAAATCATGTGAAATTTATGTTTTAATACATTTATATTATATCAGTAAATAATTAATTTAAAGACATGTGCATCATACGTGATCTTGGCAAACACATCACATGACGTTTTTATTTCAAGTGATAGTTATTTGTGATAGCCTATATGAAAGGGTTAAATTATGATCAAGAGAGAAAGTCACACACACACACACACACACACACACACACACACACACACACACACACACACACACACACAATGATAGAGTGAGAGTGAGGGGGAGGGGAAGGACTGAGAGAAAGGCACACACACAAACTCACAGGGTGAGAGAGAGACCCCCCCCCCACACACACACACACACACAGATAGAGAGGGGGAAGGGGAAAGACAGGCAGATGGCATTCCATAGACTTAATGGTTTGTATACTGTACAAACTGTACATTCTATCCCCCTACACTACCCCTAAGCCTACATATCGCACACACACACACACACACACCATAGCTGTCAACCCTCCCGTTTTTTCCGGGTTTCTCACGTATTTTAGCTCTTTTCCCGCTGTCTTCCCGTTTTAGTATTTTCCCGTAAAATATCCCGTATTTTTACGTTCTGATTGTGTTAACTCAGAACACGCAACTATCTGGTTTAGTGCCAGAAGACGCGAATGAGAAGTCGCGCGCACTGTGAGAAAATTTTCCGTGCACTCATCCGAGAGCGCGCACACGTCTCTCAGCGCACAAATATTGAGTTCTCTTTCAAGTCTTGCTCTTGAATGGACAAACTCACGCAAAAAGTATGTCAACATATTGATGAGTATTCTAGCAGACATAGTCTGTATATGGCTTAAGTAAGCTTTATACAGTCCAGAAAAGACGACGCTAACCGAGGTCTTAAAGGGGCAGTAGCCTTTACTGCTGTCTGTTTAATGTCAAACAAAAGACAAGGGCATCACTCACTGCTCTTGATTGAATAACGTTTGTAAGTTTAATAGGATTAATCTTTAATTTATACAGTCATATATGCAATGTTATTTTACATTTGATCAATTTCTGTACCTGAAAACTAATGTTAGACGTACCTGAAAAACCTGAAAAGCATAGTTTATTTTATTAGTATCTTTGCTCAATAGTATTTATTTGTGCTGCTGCTTGTATTTAAATGATTTGTTCTTATTATTTTCTTTTGTTTTATTTGACAGTAGTCCTTTTTTCCCTGAACATAGCAAATACTGAACCGTACCGAAACGGTGAACCTTAAACCGTGATACAAACCGAACCGTGAGCAATCTGTACCGTTACACCCCTAGCGTAACGTATGATAAAATGACTGAAAAAAGGTTGGGAAACACTGGCTTAGGCTACTATCGAAGAAGAAGAAGACAGTTGCAGCCGCGGTTGGGAGGAAGAGGGAAAAAGTAGCGGGAAGTAAACTTCAAGGAGAGTATAGTAATAATAAATGATAATAAATGGAATAAATAAATAATAAATGAAAATAATAAATGTTATATTTACCCATGGCCTTCCCTGTTATACAGAAATGTAATAGTTATCAAACCTTCCTTAACTGTATAAATAATAAATGAAATATAGATGAATCATCATTAAAGCTACAATTTTCTCTGTTCCCGTTGTCCTTTGATGAACATTAATGACAGACTGACTCCACAAAATGACTCTAATTTGCCTCTTTGAAAAATAATTCTCTAATTTAACCTTATTACTATACTAATTGTAATATAAATAATACAAATATTAGAAGAAAAATATTTTAAGTGGTCATTATTGACAATAAATATTGCACAACTAGTATTTAGTACCAAAAGATCTCCTCAAAATATTCAATAAATATTATTGAACTAAAATATAGAACATTTATTTAATTGAAAAATAGTTAAGGTGTATGGTCACATTTGACCATCAATTAGTATGAGTATGACCAATTAGTATGGAATACCTGAAGGCTAAGTACAATAAAAAACATTAACATTAATGTTAACATTGTTGCATTACTCTCCATTATAAAACGATCCCGTATGGTTGATGTAATAATCAATGCACACTATGCTGTACTGTTTACCAAAACTTGCTGCAAACCCCTGTAAAGTGGAGCTGTTGTGTATCAAGCCATTCAAATGTATTGACACAGCGCTAGAAGTATTGAGATTTCTGTGAAGCACGACTGCGCGCGCCGCCGGGAGATGATAGAGCATGTCGCAACTCCGTATGGTTTTTCAACACTCTGGCTTTAACTGTTATGCCATATTAGCGCCAAAACGCTATTTATTGTTTGAATTTCGCATTAAAACTTTAAAAAATGTAAAAGCTTAGACATTGTTTAATGTCACACACACACACACACACACACACACACACACACACACACACATACACACACCCACACACACACACACACACACACACACACACACACACACACGGAGAGAGAGAGTTTCAAAAATAACAACACTGCTACCTTTTAGTGAGGGGAGGGCAGACAGAGAATAAATATTCAGAAGAAATATATTAAATAAAATAAATATATTGATCTGAAAAATAGTATGATTATTTTAAAGCTATTTGGTTACATTTGAATAAAACATTGTTTTAGTATGTTTTTAAACACACACACATACACGTTGTAATACCAGTCTAATACCCATGTCATTATACAAATTTGTGTCCTCAAAAATCACAAACAAGAGAGAGAGAGAGAGAGAGAGAGAGAGAGAGAGAAACAAGTTTTTTTTTTATCCTGCTTCAAAACTAATACAATGCTGCCATCTTGTGTTCATTGAGGGGAGAGCAGCAGACACAGAGAATTTCTGTTCCCCTTTTTTGTCCTTATTTAATCCCTTGCCATGGAAACACCGTTTGAGATATCCAATATCCGTTCACATTTTAGCATCTTCAGTATCTTTGTTTCATGTTGACCGAGTTTGGTGGAGACTGAATAAATCGCCTACGAGGAGAACGTAAAAACTCAGACCCTGAATTACATAAATATTCACCTTAAAACCAAAATATCTGACTTCCTGTTGGTCGGAGCTAATGACTGTAAATTAGAAAGTTGTCCGGCTCGAAGAGAACAATATATGTACCGAGTTTGGTAACTGAAGATAAAACTAACCCCCCCACTTTTGTCAAAAGGTGGCGCTAGAGAGGCCCTCATCCCCGCCCATTTCTGATGCTTTGCCAATGTGTACTGACTGACATCTCTGATGTGTGTGTTGAGTTTCAAGCAGTTTCAAGCAATTTCAAGCATGCTAAGAGCCTCAAAACAGCCAAAAGATTATTAAACTTTGACACGTTGCCATGGCAACAGTATTTGAAATTTCAGGAATCCATTTCATACGTCTCTATCTGTCATGTTTTCACATTATACTGATGAAGTTTGAAGTAAATGGGGTGAAAATAAGATGGTGATTCAAAGCATTTTTGAAAGTGACACACTTCCTGCTGCCAGTTGGTGGCGCTATAACTTTGACTCACAAAAGTCATATCCATGTGATCGGCCTCTTACAACGAACACACAGCTGAAGTTTCATCCAAATCAGTCAATGTTTGCTGACGTTATAACACACTTCCTGTTTCCCTTTTCTCGCCATAAATTCGTTGCTTCGCCACGGCCAAACCATTTGAGATATCAAAAATCCGCTCGCAATTTAGCATCCTGGATATGTTCACTTGATGCTGACCGAGTTTGGCAATGATCGAAACAATGGCCTCGGAGGAGTATATTAAATTCCAGAGCATGGGTTTTCCGAACAACCGATTATATCTCACTTCCTGTTGGGCTGACGCATAACTATGAGCACGAAAGTTGTTCGGCCTGATGAGATCTATATGTGTACCGAGTTTCATACATGTACGTGCAAGTGTGTTTGATATATGGACCAAGTTTTCAGACCCCACTTTAGGGGGCGCTGTCGAGCCCCCCTGCCACGCCCGGGTACCAGCTTCAGTCCGGCTCTGATGGCCGCGCATTCCGACGCCTGTGCGAAGTTTCAAGAGTTTTCGAGCATGTTAAGTGCCCCAAAAGTACCCGAGAAGTCGAAAAAAAAAAAAAAAAAAAAAAAAAAAAAAAAAACAAAGAATAATCTGAGGAAGAACAATAGGGCTCTGCGCCCTTTCAGGGCTTGGGCCCTAATAAGAAACAGAGGAAGAACAATAGGGCTCTGCGCCCTTTCAGGGCTTGGGCCCTAACAAAGAATAATCCTTAGGGGAACAATAGGGCTCTGCGCCCTTTCAGGGCTTGGGCCCTAATTAGGGCCCAAGCCCAAAGGGCGCAGAGCCCTATTGTTCCCCTAAGGATTATTTAGGGCTCAAGCCTGAAAGGGCGCAGAGCCCTATTGTTCTTCCTCTGTTTCTTATTATTAGGGCCCAAGCCCTGAAAGGGCGCAGAGCCCTATTGTTCTTCCTCTGTTTCTTATTATTAGGGCCCAAGCCCTGAAAGGGCGCAGAGCCCTATTGTTCTTCCTCAGATTATTCTTTGTTTTTTTTTTTTTTTTTTTTTTTTTTTTTTTTTTTCGACTTCTCGGGTACTTTTGGGGCACTTAACATGCTCGAAAACTCTTGAAACTTCGCACAGGCGTCGGAATGCGCGGCCATCAGAGCCGGGCTGAAGCTGGTACCCGGGCGTGGCAGGGGGACTCGACAGCGCCCCCTAGAACACACTTAGAAACTTGGTCCATGTATCAAACACACTTGCACGTACATGTATGAAACTCGGTACACATATAGACCTCATCGGGCCAAACAACTTTCGTGCTCATAGTTATGCGTCAGCCCAACAGGAAGTGAGCTATAATGGGTTGTTCGGAAAACCCATGCTCTGGAATTTAATATACTCCTCCGAGGCCATTGTTTCGATCATTGCCAAACTCGGTCAGCATGAAGTGAACATATCCAGGATGCTAAATTGCGAGCGGATTTTTGATATCTCAAATGGTTTGGCCGTGGCGAAGCAACGAATTTATGGCGAGAAAAGGGAAACAGGAAGTGTGTTATAACGTCAGCAAACATTGACTGATTTGGATGAAACTTCAGCTGTGTGTTCGTTGTAAGAGGCCGATCACATGGATATGACTTTTGTGAGTCAAAGTTATAGCGCCACCAACTGGCAGCAGGAAGTGTGTCACTTTCAAAAATGCTTTGAATCACCATCTTATTTTCACCCCATTTACTTCAAACTTCATCAGTATAATGTGAAAACATGACAGATAGAGACGTATGAAATGGATTCCTGAAATTTCAAATACTGTTGCCATGGCAACGTGTCAAAGTTTAATAATCTTTTGGCTGTTTTGAGGCTCTTAGCATGCTTGAAATTGCTTGAAACTGCTTGAAACTCAACACACACATCAGAGATGTCAGTCAGTACACATTGGCAAAGCATCAGAAATGGGCGGGGATGAGGGCCTCTCTAGCGCCACCTTTTGACAAAAGTGGGGGGGTTAGTTTTATCTTCAGTCACCAAACTCGGTACATATATTGTTCTCTTCGAGCCGGACAACTTTCTAATTTACAGTCATTAGCTCCGACCAACAGGAAGTCAGATATTTTGGTTTTAAGGTGAATATTTATGTAATTCAGGGTCTGAGTTTTTACGTTCTCCTCGTAGGCGATTTATTCAATCTCCACCAAACTCGGTCAACATGAAACAAAGATACGGAAGATGCTAAAATGCGAACGAATATTGGATATCTCAAACGGTGTTGCCATGGCGAGGGATTAAATAAGGACAAAAAAAGTGGAACAGAAATTGTCTCATATCTTGTAAAATAATATTTTGATTTAAATTAAATTAAGATTGTATGTTTGGTAATTGAACTTAGATTAATTTAAAATGACTATACTATTTTTCAGATGAATATATATATTTATTTTAAATATTTTTTTAAATAATCAATTCTGTATCTGTCTGTGCTGCTCTCCCCTCAATGAACACAAGATGGCAGCATTGTATTAGTTTTGAAGCAGGATAAAAAAAAAACTTGTTTCTCTCTCTCTCGTTTATGTGATTTATGAGGACACAAATTTGTATAATGACATGGGTATTACACTGGTATTACAACGTGTATGTGTGTGTGTTTAAAAACATACTAAAACAATGTTTTATTAACCACTAAAGGGTGGCAGTGTTGTGTTATTTTTTAAACTCTCTTTCTGTGTGTGTGTGTGTGTGTGTGTGTGTGTGTGTGTGTGTGTGTGTGTGTGTGTGTGTGTGTGTGTGTGTGTGTGTGTGTGTGTGTGTGTGTGTGTGTGTGTGTGTGTGTGTGTGTGTGTGTGTGTGTGTGTGTGTGTGTGTGTGCAGGCCCGTCGCGACAAGGCAGGCAAACCAAGCAATTGCTTGGGGCCCCGAGCTGGCCTGGGGCCCCAAGACAGCGACAGGTTAAGAATAAAATGAAACGACAAACTGTGTGAGCGCCCCATTGATAGTCAATGCAGTAAAGTGCAATGACACTGTTATCGGGATCCCCCTTAAGGGGCCCCTCTCAGAAGTCGCTGACAGCAGCCAGCCAACCACGCGATCTCTGCTGCGGCAAAATACAAAATCTTCGGATTTTAAGCGGAATTTTATGCTTCAGGAAGCCAGAAAAGAAAAAACAGAAAGGAAGAGGAGGATAAGAAAAAACAAGATAGTGGTATGTGATAAATTACACTGGATAAAATAGCTCTACTTGTCTTGTACAAAAAAAGTGTAAGTTTGCAGCAGGTAGGCTAGCAAAAATATGTTTATGTTAGCTATCGTTACCTGCCTGACGGCAAATGCTGCTTGTAACGAACAGTTAGTGCAACTTTTTTTTCGAACAGACGGAATGACATGAGATTGCTATAGCTTTGTAATAGGTTTTGATGAAAGTGGCATAGCATGCTCTACTAACTATTATTTATGCTATGCATAAATAACCTGGAATAGTTAATATAGCTTGCTATATTAACAATTATTATAAACATTATTTAACCAGAAAGAGGCAGAGGAACATGATTTTTTTCATAGCTTATCTTAACGTGCTAGTGTCGGGATATATACGGTAGTGACAGTTTATGCAAATATGACATTATTTTTATGAGTTACCAATAGATCTTGAACAATTACTTTATTCTGTGGCAATTTTTACACTATTACATTTTGAAGTACAGTATCAGGACAACCCACATGTTTGACTGGTACTGTTTACATGTTTTACTGGTACTGCCCACGTTTTACTGGTACTGTTTATTAACTATTTAACAAGGTATTATAGTCATCGGTTGCAACTTTATAATAACCATCCAGATAATGTTTATAGACAGTTTACAAAACAACTAGTAACCCTTAAGTATTCCCAAAGTGTTAGGAATATCTGGTCCGTCTATCTATGTAAAAGTAATGTTTATAGATGTTTAAAAAATGGTTACTTAAAGGTTTAAAAAAAAAAATTAATGATACAGTGGTGTTTTTTGCAAATGTTTTCAAATTTTATGCACAGTATATGCAACAACAGTATTTGCACTGTAAACCTTTTTATTAATATAAAGTGTGGGTGAACTTAAACTGTATGGCTATGCTGCGGTATGCTGTGTGTGTGTGTGTGTGTGTGTGTGTGTGTGTGTGTGTGTGTGTGTGTGTGTGTGTGTGTGTGTGTGTGTGTGTGTGTGTGTGTGTCAGTGTCCTATCTGTGTGGATGCGTCTCATGTCAGCTAATCAAGGGACACTGACACACACACACACACACACACACACACACACACACACACACACACACACACACACACACACACACACACACTCGACGCATAGATAGACTCGCGTCAGTTTCCTGCTCACATCGAGTTCTCTTTTGCTCTTGAACAAACCATAACACAGAGGATTGTGAGTATTCTCATATTCGAGTCTTAAATTAGTTAAATAACGTCTTAAATGAACTTAAAGAGTTGTGAGGAAATGAGATACGCGGGACAGCGCGTGAGATCCGCGGCTGTTCTTAAAGTGACAGGAGCACTGATGATGCCTGTCATTAATGTTCATCAAAGAACAACGGCAACAGAGAAAATTGTAGCTTTAATGATGATTCATCTATATTTCATTTATTATTTATGCAGTTAAGGAAGGTTTGATAACTATTACATTTCTGTATAACAGGGAAGGCCATGGGTAAATATAACATTTATTATTTTGGTGATTTAGGTAAAATGGTTTAAAAAAACACAGCAGAACCACAGCGCATCTGATATGACTGGCATAACGCTGGCGAAGTTAGGGACCGTCTGCAAAGTTACATACAACATTGAAACGTGTATAACGTTACCAAACTTCACTAGCATTTAAAGAGAATGACAGTCATAAAACTGACTGTAAAGTGATCATCTAGGTGTCAGGTATGATGCACACATTTTGATATTTAATAAAATAAACTGTCAAATCATATGGAAATATGGATATGCATTATTTCTCTAGGATACTGTTTGGGCTCTAACACAAAATATGCTAGATTTAAATGCATCATAGCTGAACACTGATGAGAATATTTCTTGAGAATATATTTACAGAGATAATATTAGAGATTATATTTACGACAAATTATTATTATTTATGCGTTATGCGTTGCTATTGACGACGGCCATTAAGTAAAGAAATTCCACAGAATCTAGCTTAAAAAAGTGCTTAGAGCTGCTTTAGTTATTTGTTGTTTGTTTAATTTCAAATATAAAACTTGTTGAAATGTTTTAAGTGTGTGCATCTGTTCTTTTTGAACACTTTCATCTTGTTTGAACAAAACCGTGATAATATTGATAACCGTGATAATTTGGGTCACTATAATCGTGATGTTAAATTTCCATACCGTTTCATCCCTACTTTAGTGTGAATAAGTAAAAAAGAACTACAAACACCTTGAATTAAATACTGGCCTTCTGGACTTACAAAATTTTGAGCAGGAAAATATAACTTTTATCTATTTTATCCTATGATATTAAAATTAATCTAAATTTAAATTACATCATGGGTGTGGCTTGTGGTGATAGTGGCACCAGTTGCTGCGGTAAATTTGGCACATTCGAGCGATTCTAAAATATTCTCCTGTTTAAATGCATATTGCCTGCCGTGCACAGTTAAGCTGATGCCACCGGCGTGGCGGTGCCACCGGCTTGGGCCCGTCATCGCTGCTCGCAGCTTTAATTATTATTATTATTATTATTATTTTATCGACTTCTCGGGCACTTTTGGGGCCCTTACCATGCTCAAAAACTCTTGAAACTTTGCACACACATCGGAATGCGCGGCCATCAGAGCCGGGCTGAAGCTGGTACCCGGGCGTGGCAGGGGGGCTCGACAGCGCCCCCTAAAGTGGGGTCTGAAAACTTGGTCTATATATCAAACACACTTGCACGTACATGTATGAAACTCGGTACACATATAGACCTCATCGGGCCAAACAACTTTCGTGCTCTAAGTTACGTGTCAGCCCAACAGGAAGTGAGCTAATATGGGTTGTTCTGAAAACACATGCTCTGGAATTTAATATACTCCTCCGAGGCCATTGTTTCAATCAGTGCCAAACTCGGTCAGCATGAAGTCAAGACACAGAGGATGCTAAATTGCGAACGGATTTTTGATATCTTAAACGGTTTGGCCGTGGCGAAGCAACGAATTTATGGCGAGAAAAGGTAAACAGGAAGTGTGTAATAACTTGTGCAAACATTGACTGATTTGGATGAAACTTCAGCTGTGTGTTCGTTGTAAGAGGCCGATCACATGGATATGACTTTTGTGAGTCAAAGTTATAGCGCCACCAACTGGCAGCAGGAAGTGTGTCACTTTCAAAAATGCTTTGAATCACCATCTTATTTTCACACGATTGACTTCAAACTTCATCAGTATAATGTGAAAACATGACAGATAGAGACATATGAATGAATTCCTGATATTTCAAATAATGCTGCCATGGCAACATGTCAAAGTTTAATAATGTTTTTGACTGTTTGTGTGCCCTCCCCTCTATCACCAAAAGGGGGCAGTGTTGTATTATTTTTGAAACTCCCTTTCTCTCTCTCTCTCTCTCTGTGCTTGCTTATGTGATTTATGAGGACACAAATGTGTATGATGACATGGCTATTGGTATTACAACGTAGTGGTTAATGTGGACATGAACTATGACACTATATCACTACAGAACTCATTTTCTAAATCACATTTGAGTTACAATTCTTATCATCTGACAGCCGTGATTTCATGTACTCATTCAGACAGAACTCTTTTTTTAAAACAGAGGAGTGTGAGTGTGTTTTCTATACATGTGCTTTACAGAAGGTCATGTGCTGTGTTTGCAAAGATCACTTTTGACACATTTGTCTTTAAATTCATTATTTACTGACATAGTTCAAATTTATTTTTAAAAAAAATTCACATTATTTTCTACAAGTGTCTGTTTATAAGTGTCTTTTTTTCACAGAAAGTTTTTGTTTGAACGTGAATATTTGTATAATTCAGGGTCTGAGTTTTTACGTTCTCCTCGTAGGTGATTTATTCAATCTCCACCAAACTCGGTCAACGTGAAACGGAAGCTTAACGCATTAAAAATATTTAACGCAAATAACACAGCGTCCGTTTTTATATCCATTTTTGCTTAGCGTTACATGATCACGCTCCTATTCATGTACATGCTTCCAAGCGCGACAAGACACAAGAGAGCGCGCTGTATGCCAGTGTCCTGTCTGTGTGCGTGTTAGTGTCCTGTCTGTGTCTGTGTGTGTGTGTGTGTGTGTGTCCTGTCTGTGTGTGTGTGTATGTGTATGTGTGTGTGTCAGTGTCCTGTCTGTGTGGATGCGTCTCATGTCAGCTATTCAAGGGACACTGACACACACACACACACACACACACACACACACACACACACACACACACACACACTCGATGCATAGATAGACTCGCGTCAGTTTCCTGCTCACATCGAGTTCTCTTTTGCCTAGGGTTGCCAACTCTCACGCATTTGGCGTGACACTCACGCTTTCAGGCTCTGTCTCACGCTCTCACGCTGCCCAACTTAATCTCACGCCAAATTGCCAAACCTGCTTTTGATATTAAACAATGTCTAAGCTTTTACATTTTTTTTTTACAAGTTTTAATGCGAAATTCAAACAATAAATAGCGTTTTGGCGCTAATATGGCATAACAGTTAAAGCCAGAGTGTTGAAAAACCATTCGGAGTTGCGACATGCTCTATCATCTCCCGGCGGCGCGCGCAGTCGTGCTTCACAGAAATCTCAATACTTCTAGTGCTGTGTCAATACATTTGAATGGCTTGATACACAACAGCTCCACTTTACAGGGGTTTGCAGCAAGTTTTGGTAAACAGTACAGCATAGTGTGCATTGATTATTACATCAACCATACAGGATCGTTTTATAATGGAGAGTAATGCAACAATGTTAACATTAATGTTAATGTTTTTTATTGTACTTAGCCTTCAGGTATTCCATACTAATTGGTCATACTCATACTAATTGATGGTCAAATGTGACCATACACCTTAACTATTTTTCAATTAAATAAATGTTCTATATTTTAGTTCAATAATATTTATTGAATATTTTGAGGAGATCTTTTGGTACTAAATACTAGTTGTGCAATATTTATTGTCAATAATGACCACTTAAAATATTTTTCTTCTAATATTTGTATTATTTATATTACAATTAGTATAGTAATAAGGTTAAATTAGAGTCATTTTGTGGAGTCAGCCTGTCATTAATGTTCATCAAAGGACAACGGGAACAGAGAAAATTGTAGCTTTAATGATGATTCATCTATATTTCATTTATTATTTATACAGTTAAGGAAGGTTTGATAACTATTACATTTCTGTATAACAGGGAAGGCCATGGGTAAATATAACATTTATTATTTTCATTTATTATTTATTTATTCCATTTATTATCATTTATTATTACTATACTCTCCTTGAAGTTTACTTCCCGCTACTTTTTCCCTCTTCCTCCCAACCGCGCGGCTGCAACTGTCTTCTTCTTCTTCGATAGTAGCCTAAGCCAGTGTTTCCCAACCTTTTTTCAGTCATTTTATCATACGTTACGCTAGGGGTGTAACGGTACAGATTGCTCACGGTTCGGTTTGTATCACGGTTTAAGGTTCACCGTTTCGGTACGGTTCAGTATTTGCTATGTTCAGGGAAAAAAGGACTACTGTCAAATAAAACAAAAGAAAATAATAAGAACAAATCATTTAAATACAAGCAGCAGCACAAATAAATACTATTGAGCAAAGATACTAATAAAATAAACTATGCTTTTCAGGTTTTTCAGGTACGTCTAACATTAGTTTTCAGGTAGGCCTACAGAAATTGATCAAATGTAAAATAACATTGCATATATGACTGTATAAATTAAAGATTAATCCTATTAAACTTACAAAAGTTATTCAATCAAGAGCAGTGAGTGATGCCCTTGTCTTTAGTTTGACATTAAACAGACAGCAGTAAAGGCTACTGCCCCTTTAAGACCTCGGATATGCGTTGTCTTTTCTGGACTGTATAAAGCTTACTTAAGCCATATACAGACTATGTCTGCTAGAATACTCATCAATATGTTGACATACTTTTTGCGTGAGTTTGTCCATTCAAGAGCAAGACTTGAAAGAGAACTCAATATTTGCGCGCTGAGAGACGTGTGCGCGCTCTCGGATGAGTGCACGGAAAATTTTCTCACAGTGCGCGCGACTTCTCATTCGCGTCTTCTGGCACTAAACCAGATAGTTGCGTGTTCTGAGTTAACACAATCAGAACGTAAAAATACGGGATATTTTACGGGAAAATACTAAAACGGGAAGACAGCGGGAAAAGAGCTAAAATACGTGAGAAACCCGGAAAAAACGGGAGGGTTGACAGCTATGGTGTGTGTGTGTGTGTGTGTGTGCGATATGTAGGCTTAGGGGTAGTGTAGGGGGATAGAATGTACAGTTTGTACAGTATACAAACCATTAAGTCTATGGAATGCCATCTGCCTGTCTTTCCCCTTCCCCCTCTCTATCTGTGTGTGTGTGTGGGGAGGGGGGGGGGGGGGGGGTCTCTCTCTCACCCTGTGAGTTTGTGTGTGTGCCTTTCTCTCAGTCCTTCCCCTCCCCCTCACTCTCACTCTATCATTGTGTGTGTGTGTGTGTGTGTGTGTGTGTGTGTGTGTGTGTGTGTGTGTGTGTGTGTGTGTGTGTGTGTGTGTGTGTGTGTGTGTGTGTGTGTGTGTGTGTGTGTGTGTGTGTGTGTGTGTGTGTGTGTGTGTGTGTGTGTGTGACTTTCTCTCTTGATCATAATTTAACCCTTTCATATAGGCTATCACAAATAACTATCACTTGAAATAAAAACGTCATGTGATGTGTTTGCCAAGATCACGTATGATGCACATGTCTTTAAATTAATTATTTACTGATATAATATAAATGTATTAAAACATTAATTTCACATGATTTTATAAAAGTGGCTATTTATAATAAACTTCCATAAAATGTAGACACGCATCTTACTCTTACCTGACACTGATATTAAAATAATCTTTGCAGTTTCTGTGATTTGGCTCCATTTATACATTTTTTATTAAAAAAATTTTATTGGACCACCCATATTGAAATTAAAGCATGTTTTATGGTGCATAAGATTGGTGCACAAACGGTAGCTAAGGTAGCTCAAAAACACATGAAGAGAAGTGTTAGAATAAAACAACATCAGCATTCGAATGCTATTCTGAACTCATTCCAATTTGACCTTTGACATAATCTGACAAGAAATTCATATAAATTTAATTGATCTCATAGATGTGGCTGTTGTGGTTTGTGGTCATAGCAGCACCAACTGCTGCAGTTAATGTGGTGAATTCAGATGACTTTGACATAGTCCTTTTATGTTTTCCCATTTTAAATGCCTATTGCCTGCCGTGCACAGTTAAACTGATGCCACCGGGGTGGCGGTGCCACCGGCTTGGGCCCGTCATCGCTGCTCGCAGCTTTAATTATTATTATTAGGGCTCAAGCCTGAAAGGGCGCAGAGCCCTATTGTTCCCCTAAGGATTATTCTTTTTAGGGCCCAAGCCCTGAAAGGGCGCAGAGCCCTATTGTTCTTCCTCAGATTATTCTTTGTTTTTTTTTATTTTATTTTTAGGGCCCAAGCCCTGAAAGGGCGCAGAGCCCTATTGTTCTTCCTCAGATTATTCTTTGTTTTTTTTTTTTTGTTTTTTTTTTTTTTCGACTTCTCGGGTACTTTTGGGGCACTTAACATGCTCGAAAACTCTTGAAACTTCGCACAGGCGT
>NC_137116.1:17014749-17039749 GCF_949357685.1 Gobio gobio
GTGGCGGTGCCACCGGCTTGGGCCCGTCATCGCTGCTCGCAGCTTTAATTTTTATTTTTTTTTTCGACTTCTCGGGTACTTTTGGGGCACTTAACATGCTCGAAAACTCTTGAAACTTCGCACGGGCGTCGGAATGCGCGGCCATCAGAGCCGGGCTGAAGCTGGTACCCGGGCGTGGCAGGGGGGCTCGACAGCGCCCCCTAAAGTGGGGTCTGAAAACTTGGTCCATATATCAAACACACTTGCACGTACATGTATGAAACTCGGTACACATATAGACCTCATTGGGCCAAACAACTTTCGTGCTCTAAGTTATGCGTCAGCCCTACAGGAAGTGAGCTATTATGGGTTGTTCGGAAAACGCATGCTCTGGAATTTAATATACTCCTCCGAGGCCATTGTTTCAATCAGTGCCAAACTTGGTCAGCATCAAGTGAACATATTCAGGATGCTAAATTGCGAGCGGATTTTTGATATCTCAAATGGTTTGGCCGTGGCGAAGCAACGAATTTATGGCGAGAAAAGGGAAACAGGAAGTGTGTTATAACGTCAGCAAACATTGACTGATTTGGATGAAACTTCAGCTGTGTGTTCGTTGTAAGAGGCCGATCACATGGATATGACTTTTGTGAGTCAAAGTTATAGCGCCACCAACTGGCAGCAGGAAGTGTGTCACTTTCAAAAATGCTTTGAATCACCATCTTATTTTCACCCCATTTACTTCAAACTTCATCAGTATAATGTGAAAACATGACAGATAGAGACGTATGAAATGGATTCCTGAAATTTCAAATACTGTTGCCATGGCAACGTGTCAAAGTTTAATAATCTTTTGGCTGTTTTGAGGCTCTTAGCATGCTTGAAATTGCTTGAAACTGCTTGAAACTCAACACACACATCAGAGATGTCAGTCAGTACACATTGGCAAAGCATCAGAAATGGGCGGGGATGAGGGCCTCTCTAGCGCCACCTTTTGACAAAAGTGGGGGGGTTAGTTTTATCTTCAGTCACCAAACTCGGTACATATATTGTTCTCTTCGAGCCGGACAACTTTCTAATTTACAGTCATTAGCTCCGACCAACAGGAAGTCAGATATTTTGGTTTTAAGGTGAATATTTATGTAATTCAGGGTCTGAGTTTTTACGTTCTCCTCGTAGGCAATTTATTCAATCTCCACCAAACTCGGTCAACATGAAACAAAGATACGGAAGATGCTAAAATGCGAACGAATATTGGATATCTCAAACGGTGTTGCCATGGCAAGGGATTAAATAAGGACAAAAAAGGGGAACAGAAATTGTCTAATATCTTGTAAAATCATATTTTGATTCCAATTAAATTAAGATTGTATGTTTGGTAATTGAATTTAGATTAATTTAAAATTACTATAATATTTTTCAGAAGAATATATATATTTTTTATAAATATTTATTTGAATAGTCTAATGTGCCTGCATGTGTGTGCTGCCCTTCCCTCAATGAACACAAGATGGCAGCATTGTGTTAGTTTTGAAGCAGGATAAAAAAAACCTTGTTTCTCTCTCTCTCTCTCTCTCTCTCTCTCTCTCTCTCTCTCTCTCTCTCTCTCTCTCTCTCTGTCTATCTCTCTCTCTCTCTCTCTCTCTCTCTGTCTCTGTCTCTCTCTCTCTCTGTGTGTGTGTGTGTGTGTGTGTGTGTGTGTGTGTGTGTGTGTGTGTGTGTGTGTGTGTGTGTGTGTGTGTGTGTGTGTGTGTGTGTGTGTGTGTGTGTGTGTGTGTGTGTGTGTGTGTGTGTGTGTGTGTGTTTCTGAGGACATACATTTGTAGACATTTCATGTGTCCCCATACATATATTGTTCTCTTCGAGCCGGACAACTTTCTAATTTACAGTCATTAGCTCCGACCAACAGGAAGTCAGATATTTTGGTTTGAAGGTGAATTTTTGTGTAATTCAGGGTCTGAGTTTTTACGTTCTCCTCGTAGGCGATTTATTCAATCTCCACCAAACTCGGTCAACATGAAACAAAGATACGGAAGATGCTAAAATGTGAACGTGTGTGTGTGTGTGTGTGTGTGTGTGTGTGTGGTACTGCGCCCCTCATGAATATTCGCTCCCGTTTATCGTAATGTCAGATTTTGTCAGACCACTGTGTACAAGTGCGTTTATTCAGGATAGAAACAGCACCTGAGAAAAGATCTGTGATTTGGACCTGTTTGCAGCAACTATTAAAAGAAAGGTAAGTTAATCTGCAGTTTAATCGCTTGTGGCTAAGTTTGGCTTGTTTGTGCGTGTTTTATAAGCTCTTTTCTGCTCGTTTTGCAGTAAGAAAGCAGCTAGCGCCTGATGCTAACGGCGCTAGCATAGTCATTCTGATCCCAGACTGTCAGGAGAGAATCAGAGATGCTTGTAAGATTTAATTTGTTTTAGATTCCAATATAATTGTAAATAACTTATTTTGAGCACATAAATCAGTCTAGCCATCGTAACAATGCATTGTCATGACTACAGTCTGTGAAGGGGATACAGTATCCTGACATGCTACTGTTAAATATTACTGCAGTTTAAAGTTAGCTTGGTTTAAAGTTATTATTATTATTATTATTATATTATTATTAAGAAACAAAGCGATCAAGATATGCTTTTATTCCTCCTGAATGTAATAAAATATACTCTGTACCAATAGAACTGTAAGTATTAATGTTTATTATGAAAACAATCTTGCTGAAGAATGTCAAATTAAATGCAATGCTCATAATTATTGGTGTTTTTCTCTATGACAGCAGACACATCAGATAATGGCTGAAATGAGAAAGCTCAAGCCACTGGAGGAGGCCGTAAAGTTTTCACTTCAGAGGAAAGAATGGTCTGATAGAGCTAAGTTTAAGTGAAAGAGCTACGGCTAACTTATTTTAAAATTTTCCACCCTGTTGATTCCGCCCTGTTAGATCTATAAACCTAACAGGGTGGACATTCTAATAGAATAAATCGTATTTAGTGTATATTTCAAATTCTATAAACACATATATGCATATATAAATATTATAAAACCATGTTATAGGTGCAGTGCCACACATTACTGATGGCAAATCATGCAGGACAGTGAGGGAAAACTCCTCCACTGTTATGGTCTTCCACCCTGTTAGGCGAGTCATTTTTAAATAATAATTTGACTGCAACGTTAAATGTTTTGCATACTTATGTTTTATTTTGGGAGGTGAGGATCATTAACAGCATATACAATATATGTTTTTGAACACATTTTTTTATTATTTACCATCCTGTTGGCAAAAATAGGTACAAAAAGTACCTGTTCTTAATAATCAAGACATTCTATTCATCAATAATAGTTTTGTTATTGTTTCAAGAATTAAAAAAAATACCATGATGGCATAAGGGACATATACTATCCAAGAAAAACTTGTTATTGTTTAACATTAACATTTTGTGATAACTATGTATATGTCCCTAAAAGGGTGGAACATCTTCACGGCCCGTGTCTGAACAATGAATCTACCCATAATTATTATTTTTTTAGTCCCTGAGCTTGACCAATATGTATTCCGACTAGTTAAACATGTCACCATTTTGGTAGAATGCTAAAAACATGAAAATCATGTACTTTTTTTTCAAACATTTATGAAGCCAAAATGTTACCGCATACCAGGAATGACCCAGCTATAGTTTCTAACTGTGTTGCTATTTGATTAGAAAAAAGAAAGACAAAAGTGAACATTGGCTTGCATGGTAGCCTAATGAGGTGCCGTCAATGGTCTTCCTTTGTAAATAAACCCTTATTGTAACAAATGATATAGTTAAACAATTACAAGAACTATATGTTAGATCTAAGGCTGAGAACAAGTTAGAAAGAGCTTTAAAATACGGACCTTCTTGAATTATTGAATAAACAATCCCCCCATAACCACGCCCCCAACAAAGCCCCGCCCCCTCTGGTGAGTACCGGCACTTTATTTTTTCCACTACAAGCACTGGCGTTGGTAATGGTACTCCTGGTTTACTGGAATGGGGTTCAATTCCCTACTGTGTCCTTGTTATTTTGTACCAACTACATAGAATGTAATAGTTTAATTACATTTAAACTAACTACAAATTATATATACAAGTGTTCCCACAAATAAAGTATAAATCATGTAAATTACTACATGTAATATATGGTATTCTGAACTCATTATGATTTGACCTTTGACATCATCTGACATGAAATTAATTTAAATGTAATTGATCTCATAGATGTGGTCCTATATGTGATCCTATGACATTACAATTCATCTATATTTAAATTACATCATGGGTGTGGCTTGTGGTGATAGTGGCACTAGTTGCTGCGGTAAATGTGGCATATTCGAGCGATTCTAAAATATTCTCCTGTTTAAATGCATATTGCCTGCCGTGCACAGTTAAGCTGATGCCACCGGCGTGGCGGTGCCACCGGCTTGGGCCCGTCATCGCTGCTCGCAGCTTTAATTCTTTTTATTTTTTTTTCGACTTCTCGGGTACTTTTGGGGCACTTAACATGCTCGAAAACTCTTGAAACTTTGCACACACGTCGGAATGCGCGGCCATCAGAACCGGGCTGAAGCTGGTACCCGGGCGTGGCAGGGGGACTCGACAGCGCCCCCTAAAGTGGGGTCTGAAAACTTGGTCTATATATCAAACACACTTGCACGTACATGTATGAAACTCGGTACACATATAGACCTCATTGGGCCAAACAACTTTCGTGCTCTAAGTTACGTGTCAGCCCAACAGGAAGTGAGCTAATATGGGTTGTTCTGAAAACACATGCTCTGGAATTTAATATACTCCTCCGAGGCCATTGTTTCAATCAGTGCCAAACTCGGTCAGCATAAAGTCAAGACACAGAGGATGCTAAATTGCGAGCGGATTTTTGATAACTCAAACGGTTTGGCCGTGGCGAAGCAACGAATTTATGGCGAGAAAAGGGAAACAGGAAGTGTGTAATAACTTGTGCAAACATTGAATGATTTGGATGAAACTTCAGCTGTGTGTTTGTTGTAAGAGGCCGATCACATGGATATGACTTTTGTGAGTCAAAGTTATAGCGCCACCAACTGGCAGCAGGAAGTGTGTCACTTTCAAAAATGCTTTGAATCCCCATCTTATTTGCACCCGATTGACTTCAAACTTCATCAGTATAATGTGAAAACATGACAGATAGAGACATATGAATGAATTCCTAATATTTCAAAAAATGTTGCCATGGCAACATGTCAAAGTTTAATAATGTTTTTGGCTCTTTGTGTGCCCTCCCCTCTATCACCAAAAGGGGGCAGTGTTGTATTATTTTTGAAACTCCCTTTCTCTGTATGTGTGCTTGTTAATGTGATTCATGAGGACACAAATGTGTATGATGACATGGGTATTACACTGGTATTACAACGTAGTGGTTAATGTGGACATGAACTATGACACTATATCACTACTCATACAGTGTCGGGATATATACGGTAGTGACAGTTTGCAAATATGACATTATTTTTATAAGTTACCAATGGATCTTGAACAATTACTTTATTCTGTGGCAATTTTTACACTGTTACATTTTGAAGTACAGTATCAGGACAACCCACATGTTTTACTGGTACTGTTTATTAACTATTTATCAAGGTATTATAGTCATCTGTTGCAACTTTATAATAACCATCTAGATAATGTTTATAGACAGTTTACAAACCAACTAGTAACCCTTAAGTATTCCCAAAGTGTTAGGAATATCTGGTCCGTCTATCTATGTAATGTTTATATATGTTTTAAAAACGGTTAAAGGTTTACAAATTTTTTTTAATGATACAGTGGTGTTTTTTGCAAATGTTTTCAAATTTTATGGACATTATATGCAACAGTATTTGCACTGTCTCTATGTCCATTTTGCTTGGGGCCCCCAAATTTCTTCAAACGGCCCTGTGTGTGTGTGTGTGTGTGTGTGTGTGTGTGTGTATGTGTGTGTGTGTGTGTGTGTGTGTGTGTGTGTGTGTGTGTGTGTGTGTGTGTGTGTGATATGTAGGTTTAGGGGTAGTGTAGGGGGATAGAATGTACAGTTTGTACAGTATAAAAACTAGGGGTGTAACGATTCATCTACTACATCGATGTATCGATTTATTTTCCTATGATCTAACTACATCAATCTGTGCTCGGCAAGTTGGCCTTCCGGACGACATATATCGATCTAACATCGTTTTAAAAGGTAATCAATCGATTGTATCGATCATAGGAAATAACGCATTGGATTTAAGCACGTCAGACTTCATATGGATGTTTTTTCTTAGCACTTTTAATGATAAAGGCGTTAAACGTTACTCGATTCAGTCTGCCTATCTGTGACATCATCGCAACGCACCTGCAGCAGCGCTCATTGAAATGAATGGGATCGTGTCGCTTTGTCGCTGCGTGTTGCTGGCGGTGTGAACGGGGCTTGAGAAAACAAAACATAGCATGGCGCATGGCAGAGGAGAAGCCAACGAGCGAGAAATGATCAAGCCACCAGGAGAAAGCGCTACCTGTACTTTCAACCCTTGCTTGTTACCTGTGCATTCCTGGCACCAGTGTTCCAGCAGAGCGAGTTTTTAGTACTGCTGGCGACATAGTGAACGCACAGAGAAGTGTTCTGAGGTCAGATCATGGTGATATTTTTGAAAAAGAAATCTGTAGAGTCATTGAAGAGTAGTTGGTTACATTTTATCTTTTGTTAAATATTGTTTGTTTATTAAACTGAGAGTAGTAGCAGGCCAGTTTATTCAATCTGAAGAAATGTTGGTTGCACTTTATTTTTGATATTAATATTGTATTTGTATTATTTTAATGTTGAAAAACAACAGCAAAAGTAGCAGGTAAACTTACTATTAATTAAACCTGAAGAGAAGTTAGTTGCACTTTATTTTTTTATTTTTATTTTTATTTTTATTTTTATTTTTATGTTGGAAAACAAAAGCAGAAGTAGCAGGTTAACCTACTGTTGAAATGTTGGTTGCACTTACTGTGCTTTTATTGCTTTTATTGAATATGTATTGAATATTGAAAATGAGAGCAGAAAAGGTTATCTTCCTGTTAATTCAACCTAAACTGTTGGTTGCACTTTATTCAAATAAAATTTTAATGCATTTGCCATTAATTGTTGTTTACTTGTTTGTTTATATCCATAATTAATTGATATACCGGATTCCCTTACAAGAAACAACAGGAATCTTGGAAATTTCACCTGCACTGACCAGTATCCAGATATTTATTTCAGTCACACAATTTTTGGATAAAAAGTTACTGAATCGATTTCAAGTCACTGAATCGTTTCGGATCGTATCGTTCTAAATTAACCAATATCGTCCTTGAATCGTATCGACAACCTCAAATCGTGATACGAATCGTATCGTTGTTAAAACGAATCGTTACACCCCTAATAAAAACCATTAAGTCTATGGAATGCCCTCTGCCTGTCTTTCCCCTTCCCCCTCACTCTCACCCTGTGAGTTTGTGTGTGTGCCTTTCTCTCAGTCCTTCCCCTCCCCCTCTCCCTCACTCTCACTCTATCACTGTGTGTGTGTGTGTGTGTGTGTGTGTGTGTGTGTGTGTGTGTGTGTGTGTGTGTGTGTGTGTGTGTGTGTGTGTGTGTGTGTGTGTGTGTGTGTGTGTGTGTGTGTGTGTGTGTGTGTGTGTGTGTGTGTGTGTGTGACTTTCTCTCTTGATGATGATAATTTAACCCTTTTTATATAGGCTATCACAAATAACTTTCACTTGAAATAAAAACGTCATGTGATGTGTTTGCCAAGATCACGGATGATGCTATGTCTTTAAATTAATTATTTACTGATATAATATAAATGTATTAAGACATAAATTTCACATGATTTTATAAAAGTGGCTATTTATAATAAACTTCCATAAAATGTAGACACGCATCTTACTCTTACCTAACACTGATATTAAAATCATCTTTGCTGTTTCTGTGATTTGGTTCCATTTATTAATTTTGTCATTTATTTTTTATATTGGACCACACATATTGATTTCAAATATATTCAAAATAATTTTTTCAGAGAGTGAAATAAAAAAAACTTTCTCCCACCATTTAGATTTTATTTCTTTTTGTTGTTAAAATCTTGTGAATCTTGTTCAATGTGCAGATTGCCTCTCTCTCAGTCCTTCCCCTCCCCCCTCACTCTCAGGCTCACCCTGTGTGTGTGTTTGAGTGTGTGTGTGTGCGCGCACGTGTGTGTGTGTATTGTCTCTCTCACCCTGTGAGTTTGTGTGTGTGCCTTTCTCTCTGGGAATGATAATTTAACCCTTTCGTATCATAGACTATCACAAAAAACTATCACTTTAGTGTGAATTAGTAAAAAAGAACTACAAACACCTTTAATTAAATACTGGCCTTCTGGACTTACAAAATTTTGAGCAGGAAAAGATAACTTTTATCTATTTTATCCTATGACATTAAAATTAATCTAGATTTAAATTACATCATGGGTGTGGCTTATGGTCAAAATGGCACCAGCTGCTGCAGTAAATGTGGCATATTCGAGTGATTTTTAAAATGCTCTCCTGTTTAAATGCATATTGCCTGCCATGCACAGTTAAGCTGATGCCACCGGCGTGGCGGTGCCACCGGCTTGAGCCCGTCATCGCTGCTCGCAGCTTTAATTATTATTATTATTATTATTTTATCGACTTCTCGGGCACTTTTGGGGCCCTTACCATGCTCAAAAACTCTTGAAACTTTGCACACACATCGGAATGCGCGGCCATCAGAGCCGGGCTGAAGCTGGTACCCGGGCGTGGCAGGGGGGCTCGACAGCGCCCCCTAAAGTGGTGTCTGAAAACTTGGTCTATATATCAAACACACTTGCACGTACATGTATGAAACTCGGTACACATATAGATCTCATCAGGCCGAACAACTTTCGTGCTCTAAGTTACGAGTCAGCCCAACAGGAAGTGAGCTAATATGGGTTGTTCTGAAAACACATGCTCTGGAATTTAATATACTCCTCCGAGGCCATTGTTTCAATCAGTGCCAAACTCGGTCAGCATGAAGTCAAGACACAGAGGATGCTAAATTGCGAACGCATTTTTGATATCTTAAACGGTTTGGCCGTGGCGAAGCAACGAATTTATGGCGAGAAAAGGTAAACAGGAAGTGTGTAATAACTTGTGCAAACATTGACTGATTTGGATGAAACTTCAGCTGTGTGTTCGTTGTAAGAGGCCGATCACATGGATATGACTTTTGTGAGTCAAAGTTATAGCGCCACCAACTGGCAGCAGGAAGTGTGTCACTTTCAAAAATGCTTTGAATCACCATCTTATTTTCACACGATTGACTTCAAACTTCATCAGTATAATGTGAAAACATGACAGATAGAGACATATGAATGAATTCCTGATATTTCAAATAATGCTGCCATGGCAACATGTCAAAGTTTAATAATGTTTTTGGCTGTTTGTGTGCCCTCCCCTCTATCACCAAAAGGGGGCAGTGTTGTATTATTTTTGAAACTCCCTTTCTCTGTATGTGTGCTTGTTAATGTGATTCATGAGGACACAAATGTGTATGATGACATGGGTATTACACTGATATTACAACGTAGTGGTTAATGTGGACATGAACTATGACACTATATCACTACAGGACTAATTTTCTAAATGACATTTGAGTTACAATTCTTTTCACCTGACAGCCGTGATTTCATGTACTCATTCAGACAGAACTCTTTTTTAAAACAGAGTGTGAGTGTGTTTTCTATACATGTGCTTTACAGAAGGTCATGTGCTGTGTTTGCAAAGATCACTTTTGACACATTTGTCTTTAAATTCATTATTTACTGACATAGTTCAAATTTATATAAAAAAAAAAAATTCACATTATTTTCTACAAGTGTCTGTTTATAAGTGTCTTTTTTCACAGAAAGTTTGTTTGAACGTGAATATTTGTATAATTCAGTTTCTGAGTTTTTACGTTCTCCTCGTAGGCGATTTATTCAATCTCCACCAAACTCGGTCAACGTGAAACGGAAGCTTAACGCATTAAAAATATTTAACGCAAATAACGCAGCGTCCGTTTTTATATCCATTTTTGCTTAGCGTTACATGATCACGCTCCTATTCATGTAAATGCTTCCAAGCGCGACAAGACACAAGAGAACACGCTGTATGCCAATGTCCTGTGTGTGTGTGTGTGTGTGTGTGTGTGTGTGTGTGTGTCAGTGTCCTGTCTGTGTGTGTGTGTGTGTGTGTGTGTGTGTGCAGGCCCGTCGCGACAAGGCAGGCAAACCAAGCAATTGCTTGGGGCCTCGAGCTGGCCTGGGGCACCAAGACAGCGACAGGTTAAGAATAAAATGAAACGACAAACTGTGTGAGCGCCCCATTGATAGTCAATGCAGTAAAGTGCAATGACACTGTTATCGGGATCCCCCTTAAGGGCCCCCTCTCAGAAGTCGCTGACAGCAGCCAGCCAACAACGCGATCTCTGCTGCGGCAAAATACAAAATCTTCGGATTTGAAGCGGAATTTTATGCTTCAGGAAGCCAGAAAAGAAAAAAGAGAAAGGAAGAGGAGGATAAGAAAAAACAAGATAGTGGTATGTGATAAATTACACTGGATAAAATAGCTCTACTTGTCTTGTACAAAAAAAGTGTAAGTTTGCAGCAGGTAGGCTAGCAAAAATATGTTTATGTTAGCTATCGTTACCTGCCTGACGGCAAATGCTGCTTGTAACGAACAGTTAGTGCAACTTTTTTTTCGAACAGACGGAATGACATGAGATTGCTATAGCTTTGTAATATGTTTTGATGAAAGTGGCATAGCATGCTATACTAACTATTATTTATGCTATGCATAAATAACCTGGAATAGTTAATATAGCATGCTATATTAACAATTATTATAAACATTATTTAACCAGAAAGAGGCAGAGGAACATTATTTTTTTCATAGCTTATCTTAATGTGCTAGTGTCGGGATATACGGTAGTGACAGTTTATGCAAATATGACATTATTTTTATGAATTACCAATAGATCTTGAACAATTACTTTATTCTGTGGCAATTTTTACACTATTACATTTTGAAGTACAGTATCAGGACAACCCACATGTTTGACTGGTACTGTTTACATGTTTTACTGGTACTGCCCACGTTTTACTGGTACTGTTTATTAAACTATTTAACAAGGTATTATAGTCATCGGTTGCAACTTTACAATAACCATCCAGATAATGTTTATAGACAGTTTACAAAACAACTAGTAACCCTAAAGTATTCCCAAAGTGTTAGGAATATCTGGTCCGTCTATCTATGTAAATGTAATGTTTATAGATGTTTAAAAAATGGTTACTTAAAGGTTTAAAAAAAAATGTAATGATACAGTGGTGTTTTTTGCAAATGTTTTCAAATTTTATGCACAGTATTTGCAACAACAGTATTTGCACTGTAAACCTTTTTATTAATATATAGTGTGGGTGAACTTAAACTGTATGGCTATGCTGCGGTGTGTGTGTGTGTGTGTGTGTGTGTGTGTGTGTGTGTGTGTGTGTGTGTGTGTGTGTGTGTGTGTGTGTGTGTGTCTGTCAGTGTCCTATCTGTGTTGATGCGTCTCATGTCAGCTAATCAAGGGACACTGACACACACACACACACACACACTCGACGCATAGATAGACTCGCGTCAGTTTCCTGCTCACATCGAGTTCTCTTTTGCTCTTGAACAAACAATAACACAGAGGATTTTGAGTATTCTCATATTAGAGTCTTAAATTAGTTAAATAACGTCTTAAATGAACTTTAAAGAGTTGTGAGGAAATGAGATGCGCGGGACCGCGCGTGAGATCCGCGGTTGTTCTTAAAGTGACAGGAGCACTGATGATGCCTGTCATTAATGTTCATCAAAGAACAACGGGAATAGAGAAAATTGTAGCTTTAATGATGATTCATCTATATTTCATTTATTATTTATGCAGTTAAGGAAGGTTTGATAACTATTACATTTCTGTATAACAGGGAAGGCCATGGGTAAATATAACATTTATTATTTTGGGATATAATCATGGTATATATAACATAATATATATATAACATATATAGGTGGAGGGGTGTTTATTACAACATAATCATGGTTTATGAAGACATTTCATGTGTCCCCGTAAATCAAAATAGCTTTAACAGCATATTAAACAATTTTTTAATAAAAATGTAAAAATGCAGAATGTTTTCTGTGATGGTAGGTTTAGGGGTAGTGTGTGTGTGTGTGTGTGTGTGTGTGTGTGTGTGTGTGTGTGTGTGTGTGTGTGTGTGTGTGTGTGTGTGTGTGTGTGTGTGTGTGTGTGTGTGTGTGTGTGTGTGTGTATGTGTGTGTGTGTGTGTGTGCGATATGTAGGCTTAGGGGTAGTGTAGGGGGATAGAATGTACAGTTTGTACAGTATACAAACCATTAAGTCTATGGAATGCCATCTGCCTGTCTTTCCCCTTCCCCCTCTCTATCTGTGTGTGTGTGTGTGTGTGGGGGGGGGGGGGTCTCTCTCTCACCCTGTGAGTTTGTGTGTGTGCCTTTCTCTCAGTCCTTACCCTCCCCCTCACTCTCACTCTATCATTGTGTTTGTGTGTGTTTGTGTGTGTGTGTGTGTGTGTGTGTGTGTGTGTGTGTGTGTGTGTGTGTGTGACTTTCTCTCTTGATCATAATTTAACCCTTTCATATAGGCTATCACAAATAACTATCACTTGAAATAAAAACGTCATGTGATGTGTTTGCCAAGATCACGTATGATGCACATGTCTTTAAATTAATTATTTACTGATATAATATAAATGTATTAAAACATAAATTTCACATGATTTTATAAAAGTGGCTATTTATAATAAACTTCCATAAAATGTAGACACGCATCTTACTCTTACCTGACACTGATATTAAAATCATCTTTGCAGTTTCTGTGATTTGGCTCCATTTATAAATTTTTTATTAAAAGAAATTTATTGGACCACCCATATTGAAATGAAAGCATGTTTTATGGTGCATAAGATTGGTGCACAAACGGTAGCTAAGGTAGCTCAAAAACACATGAAGAGAAGTGTTAGAATAAAACAACATCAGCATTCGAATGGTATTCTGAACTCATTCCAATTTGACCTTTGAAATAATCTGACATGAAATTCATATAAATTTAATTGATCTCATAGATGTGGCTGTTGTGGTTTGATGTCATAGCAGCACCAACTGCTGCAGTTAATGTGGTGAATTCAGATGACTTTGACATAGTCCTTTTATGTTTTCCCATTTTAAATGCCTATTGCCTGCCGTGCACAGTTAAACTGATGCCACCGGGGTGGCGGTGCCACCGGCTTGGGCCCGTCATCGCTGCTCGCAGCTTTAATTCTTTGTTTTTTTTTTATTTTTTATTTTTTTTTTTGACTTCTCGGGTACTTTTGGGGCACTTAACATGCTCGAAAACTCTTGAAACTTCGCACGGGCGTCGGAATGCGCGGCCATCAGAGCCGGGCTGAAGCTGGTACCCGGGCGTGGCAGGGGGGCTCGACAGCGCCCCCTAAAGTGGGGTCTGAAAACTTGGTCCATATATCAAACACACTTGCACGTACATGTATGAAACTCGGTACACATATAGACCTCATCGGGCCGAACAACTTTCGTGCTCTAAGTTATGCGTCAGCCCTACAGGAAGTGAGCTATTATGGGTTGTTCGGAAAACGCATGCTCTGGAATTTAATATACTCCTCCGAGGCCATTGTTTCGATCATTGCCAAACTCGGTCAGCATTAAGTGAACATATCCAGGATGCTAAATTGCGAGCGGATTTTTGATATCTCGAAAAGTCTGGCCGTGGCGATGCAACGAATTTATGGCGAGAAAAGGGAAACAGGAAGTGTGTTTTAACTTGTGCAAACATTGACTGGTTTGGATGAAACTTCAGCTGTGTGTTCGTTGTAAGAGGCCGATCACATGGATATGACTTTTGTGAGTCAAAGTTATAGCGCCACCAACTGGCAGCAGGAAGTGTGTCACTTTCAAAAATGCTTTGAACCACCATCTTATTTTCACTAGATTTATTTCAAACTTCATCAGTATAATGTGAAAACATGACAGATAGAGACGTATGAAATGGATTCCTGAAATTTCAAATACTGTTGCCATGGCAACGTGTCAAAGTTTAATAATCTTTTGGCTGTTCTGAGGCTCTTAGCATGCTTGAAATTGCTTGAAACTGCTTGAAACTCAACACACACATCAGAGATGTCAGTCAGTACACATGGACAAAGCCTCAGAAACGGGCGGGGATGAGGGCCTCTCTAGCGCCACCTTTTGACAAAAGTGAAGGGCTTCGTTTCATCTACAATCACCAAACTCAGTATATATATTGACCTCATCGAGCCGGACAACTTTCTAATTTACAGTCATTAGCTCCGACCAACAGGAAGTCAGATATTTTGGTTTGAAGGTGAACTTTTGGTTAAATCGGGGTCTGAGTTTTTACGTTCTCCTCGTAGGCGATTTATTCAATCTCCACCAAACTCGGTCAACATGAAACAAAGATACTGAAGATGCTAAAATGTGAACGGATATTGGATATCTCAAACGGTGTTTCCATGGCAAGGAATTAAATAAGGACAAAAAAGGGGAACAGAAATTCTCTGTGTCTGCTGCTCTCCCCTCAATGAACACAAGATGGCAGCATTGTATTAGTTTTGAAGCAGGATAAAAAAAAACTTGTTTCTCTCTCTCTCTCTCTCTCTCTCTCTCTCTCTCTCTCTCTCTCTCTTGTTTGTGATTTATGAGGACACAAATTTGTATAATGACATGGGTATTACACTGGTATTACAACGTGTATGTGTGTGTGTTTAAAAACATACTAAAACAATGTTTTATTAAAATGTAACCAAATAGCTTTAAAATAATCATACTATTTTTCAGATCAATATATTTATTTTATTTAATATATTTCTTCTGAATATTTATTCTCTGTCTGCCC
Source organism: Gobio gobio (assembly GCF_949357685.1). Classification (NCBI taxonomy): domain Eukaryota; kingdom Metazoa; phylum Chordata; class Actinopteri; order Cypriniformes; family Gobionidae; genus Gobio; species Gobio gobio. The sequence goes on from NC_137116.1 coordinate 17,029,733, forward strand.
TCCCCTCACTAAAAGGTAGCAGTGTTGTTCTGAGGCTCTTAGCATGCTTGAAATTGCTTGAAATTGCATGAAACTTAACACACACATCAGAGATGTCAGTCAGTACACATGGACAAAGCCTCAGAAACAGGCGGGGATGAGGGGCTCTCTAGCGCCACCTTTTGACAAAAGTGAAGGGCTTCGTTTCATCTACAATCACCAAACTCAGTATATATATTGACCTCATCGAGCCGGACAACTTTCTAATTTACAGTCATTAGCTCCGACCAACAGGAAGTCAGATATTTTGGTTTGAACGTGAATATTGGTATAATTCAGGCTCTGAGTTTTTACGTTCTCCTCGTAGGCGATTTATTCAATCTCCACCAAACTCGGTCAACATGAAACAAAGATACGGAAGATGCTAAAATGCGAACGGATTTTGGATATCTCAAACGGTGTTGCCATGCCGAGGGATTAAATAAGGACAAAAAAGGGGAATGTGTGCTGCCCTTCCCTCAATGAACACACGATGGCAGCAGTGTCTTAGTTTTGAAGCAGGATAAAAAAAAACCTTGTTTCTCTCTCTCTCTCTCTCTCTCTCTCTCTCTCTCTCTCTCTCTCTGTGTGTGTGTGTGTGTGTGTGTGTGTGTGTGTGTGTGTGTGTGTGTGTGTGTGTGTGTGTGTGTGTGTGTGTGTGTGTGTGTGTGTGTGTGTGTGTGTGTGTGTGTGTGTGTGCTTGTTTATGTGATTTATGAGGACACAAATTTGTATAATGACATGGGTATTACACTGGTATTACAACATCAAGGTGGTTTATGAGGACATTTCAAATGTCCCCGTAAATCAAATCACTTTAAAAACATATTAAACAATGTTTTATTAAAAATGTAAAAATGCAGAATGTCTCCTGTGAGGGTTAGGTTTAGGGGCAGGGGCAGTGTAGGGGGATAGAATATACAGTTTATACAGTATAAAAACCATTACGCCTATGGAGAGTCCTCATAATGCTGTTGCACCAACATGTGTGTGTGTGTGTGTGTGTGTGTGTCAGTGTCCTGTCTGTGTGGATGCGTCTCATGTCAGCTAATCAAGGGACACTGACACACACACACACACACACACACACACACACACACACACACACACACACACACACACACACACACACACACACATACACACCAGGCCCGTCGCGACAAGGCAGGCAAACCAAGCAATTGCTTGGGGCCTCGAGCTGGCCTGGGGCCCCAAGACAGCGACAGGTTAAGAATAAAATGAAACGACAAACTGTGTGAGCGCCCCATTGATAGTCAATGCAGTAAAGTGCAATGACACTGTTATCGGGATCCCCCTTAAGGGGCCCCTCTCAGAAGTCGCTGACAGCAGCCAGCCAACCACGCGATCTCTGCTGCGGCAAAATACAAAACATCCTCGGATTTGAAGCGGAATTTTATGCTTCAGGAAGCCAGAAAAGAAAATAGAGAAAGGAAGAGGAGGATAAGAAAAAAAACAAGATAGTGGTATGTGATAAATTACACTGGATAAAATAGCTCTACTTGTCTTGTACAAAAAAAGTGTAAGTTTGCAGCAGGTAGGCTAGCAAAAATATGTTTATGTTAGCTATCGTTACCTGCCTGACGGCAAATGCTGCTTGTAACGAACAGTTAGAGCAACTTTTTTTTTTCGAACAGACGAAATTACATGAGATTGCTATAGCTTTGTAATATGTTTTGATGAAAGTGGCATAGCATGCTATACTAACTATTATTTATGCTATGCATAAATAACCTGGAATAGTTAATATAGTATGCTATATTAACAATTATTATAAACATTATTTAACCAGAAAGAGGCAGAGGAACATTATTTTTTTCATAGCTTATCTTTGTGTGCTAGTGTCGGGATATATACGGTAGTGACAGTTTATGCAAATATGACATTATTTTTATGAGTTACCAATAGATCTTGAACAATTACTTTATTCTGTGTCAATTTTTACACTGTTACATTTTGAAGTACAGTATCAGGACAACCCACATGTTTGACTGGTACTGTTTACATGTTTTACTGGTACTGCCCACATGTTTTACTGGTACTGTTTATTAACTATTTATCAAGGTATTATAGTCATCTGTTGCAACTTTATAATAACCATCTAGATAATGTTTATAGACAGTTTACAAACCAACTAGTAACCCTTAAGTATTCCCAAAGTGTTAGGAATATCTGGTCCGTCTATCTATGTAATGTTTATATATGTTTTAAAAACGGTTAAAGGTTTACAAATTTTTTTTAATGATACAGTGGTGTTTTTTGCAAATGTTTTCAAATTTTATGGACAGTATATGCAACAACAGTATTTGCACTGTCTCTATGTCCATTTTGCTTGGGGCCCCCAAATTTCTTCAAACGGCCCTGTGTGTGTGTGTGTGTGTGTGTGTGTGTGTGTGTGTGTGTGTGTTAGTGTGTGTGTGTGTGTGTGTGTGTGTGTGTGTGTGTGTGTGTGTGTGTGTGTGATATGTAGGTTTAGGGGTAGTGTAGGGGGATAGAATGTACAGTTTGTACAGTATAAAAACTAGGGGTGTAACGATTCATCTACTACAGTGGTTCTCAACCTTTTTTGGGCCAGCGCCCCCTATCCATTATCCAGGTCCCTTCTTAACGCCCCCCCCCCACCACCACCCCTCCACACACACACACACACACAAACACACACACACACACACACACACACACACACACACACACACACACACACACACACACACACACACACACACACACATACCAACCAAAAAAGAGCTATGTATGCTAATTATTATTCTGTTGTAATAATAATAATATGTATATTATTCACAATATTATTGTCCTTATTATTAATATTATTATTAAATCCATAACTTTTTTGTAGGGTGATATCAGCTAAATTGGGCCACTTTTTGGTAAATCGCTTGGGACAATAATACAATATGATTAATAATCACTGTTTTTGATAATTTTGTGTTGAAATTATGTAAAAAATATATAATTATTTAAGCCCTACAGTTCTTAAAAGATCAGCTGTGCCAACTTTTTTTTGCATGAGCAGTTTCAGGTAAAATGGGCCACTGTTTCAGGTAAAATGGGCCACTGTTTCAGGTAAAATGGGCCACTGTTTCAGGTAAAATGGGCCACTGTTTCAGGTAACCAATGGGCCAGTCAAACTGCAAAGGGAAATAGTGATTTATCATCAATTTTAATTTTATGTAGCCACATAAATTTAAACTGCATTAAACAAACTTCTGCCTTCTGCATTGAATGCTGCCAGACAAGTCATTGTCTCCCCCTTCTCTCCTGCACACACCTCCATACATGGTTGGCCAACCTGTCCAATGACCTTTGTCGAACTGAACTGGGCTGCGTTTCCCAAAACCACCGTTTTCCTTCTCCCTCTCTCCTCTATTCTTGTTCACGTTTTACCGTTAATTTGAGAAAACGGCCACCCGTCACAATAAAAGTTCGGTTTAATTTGACAGAAATATATTACTGTTGTACAGTAAAATTTAGACAAGTCTCAATGCAATAATACTAATAATAAAATATTATCAAAACTTATATTTTTAAGGAATTATCACGTTCTCTTCCATGTTTTAATTTTATTTAATTTTATCAATAAAGCTCAGTGCAGCACATTGACAAAAAACTTTAATTTCATATGAATAAAATTTAAATTAAATTAATATTTAATGTCTTCATTTGATTTGAAAACAGAATTTGAAAAATGAAATGGAATTGGATGGGGGAAAACAGGCTATTTCATAAGGCCGTAAAGATGTAATTTTTGTTAAAATGATAGGTTTCATTATTTAAATTAATTAGACATGCTTTTTTTTATTACAAAAAAATATTTAACCATTAAAATGGAGTCCAAAAAACAGAATCCAGAAAAATTAAGACGGAATTAGGGGGAAAAATTAGCGGAATATGAAAAAATAAAAACAAAATATATATATATATATATATATATATATATATATATATATATATATATATATATATATATTTGTATTTATTTATTTATTTATTTATTAATGGATTTCACAGGGCTCTAATCATTAACCTTAGGCCTACTTTCAATATATAATAATTATATAAATTATATAATCATGATTTTTCATGAATAAAATAAATATTATAATTATAGGCCTAAATTCATTGGTATCAGTTTTCATCAATGGTAGGCTATAGCCTAATTAATAGCCTACACATTAAAACTAATTTGGTTTGTCATGATTAATTCGTGTTCATGATCAGTAAAATAAAAACAAAAGCTTCTAGCAAGAATAAACACACAGGAACCGTTAAATTATTGTAGTATTAATTATTTTTTGACTATCTTGATAAGCTACTATCCACGCAGCGTTTTGTGCTCAGATGTGACGGCGGAATTAATACATTACCTAAATGTTATTACAGTGTCAAACTGTCATTTTCTCCTTACAGTCTTGCGAGTTAACAATAATGCCTGACCAGTGAATTAGGCTACTTGGTGAACTAGCCCTATTCGCACGGGATTAGTATTTCTGGGGACCTCGTGTGATTTAGAAATTACCCACGGGATGCATTCGAACGGGATAAGCAAAGTGTGTGATTTTATTTGTTTTTACTGACTTATCTCCCGGATATGATGTCAATAGCCTACTTATAAATGTTTTTTCGTTATAGATTTAGCTGTATTATATGATGTATCATAAAACAACAGTTCCTTACCGCGCGCTGCTATGTTATCTAGGCTTGTTGCGATCAGAGGCGTCGCAATAGGGCAGGCAAGGCAGGCACTTGCCTGGGGCCCCGCCTTTTGAGGCAATGCTTTCGCCACCTTTGATTTGATTTGTTAAGCAGAGAACTTATCCGTTTGGCTTGGCCGCTCGCTCTAACAAATAGTTAAAAATAGATACAATAAAGAAAGCAAACAGGACGCGCGCGTTCTTTCGTCTGCAGCGCATCTCATAAATGAACCGAAACTACGCGTATAAGGCTTCTTGCCTCACATATATATGAGAACTATATCTAGCCTGAAAGCTTGAAATGTCTACTTTTAAACGAACAAATTCAAATCGAAAACAAATATTCTCTGGTTGTAATCCGTATGAAAAGTGCATTTCTCTCTAAAGGCGCGTCCACAAGGCGCAGCGGAGAGGCGGCATCGTCAACTTCATCTCTCCAGCCGACACTGACTCAGAAAATACTAGTTTAATAATAAACATATAAAATGGCTCCTTGTTATTTTTTTTTTCTGACACATTTATAATCATTTCTTTTGCCGGTGTTTTTTTTCTCAAGCTTTAAGCGTGCGCGTCGCTTCCAAGCACCCAGCTTATATATTTAAGCAGCCTAATTAAATTAGCCTAATATAAATTATTATATATAAAACTAATAAAATAAAGCGATTAAAATGATAACCATATTTCTATATGTCGGATAATTTCTTGTTCCTGTCACCACCACACAAAGCACCGTTTTTAAGGTGACAATTGGTTATAAATATGAAGGTTGTACTGTATTTTGAAGATATTGTATTGTATCTTCTCTTATGAAGATGAAGATTGACATTTTGTTAATTAAACAAAAGCACTTTATTTAGTATTTTTATTTTTGTTATACATTTTTTTTTTTTAAATTGGTTTTATGTGTTTTGACTACTTTTTGTATGTTGTAAAAAAATTAGATAACGAAGATAGGCTGTATTAAAAAAAAATTTAAATAGGGCCTCATTGATTAATTTTGCCTGGGGCCCCCACTCAATGTTGGTTCGCCTCTGGTTGCGATAGTCGGTGTTACACCGGTTACATCACTTTTCCACCGTCGTTTTGATTTTGTATAACCTAGTAATAAAAATAGTTCAGTTAGAGAACAGAAGTTACAATTAAAAACTGAACTGAGCACAGACCAGCAGCAGGAGATTTCATTTATCACAAGAGTGAGGAACTGACAATATGAATGCAGAAGATTAAAGCTAAATGTAAAAGCACCCATTTAAGCGAGCTTGACATTGTATTGTTCTGTTTTTGTGTTTTTCATTAATAATAATATTGAACACACCTTTCAAGCAATTCGCTCCCAAATTGGCTCTAATTCTAAAGTGAAAGTATAATGTGCACAGCCGCACAGGGATTTATAACGGTGTGCGTTATGAATGCAGCCTTCATTCTTCGCGAAATGTGGATACAAATGCGCACAGGAAACAAAAACCTTGTAAAACTTATATACGACCCTCCAAATTCTGGCCAAATCACAGAGATGGCGATTCGCATAGGACTAATATTATCACAGGGTGTGTTCGGCGGAATATGGTAGGTCATTCGCGGGGTAATTTTATAAATTACAGACATGGCCGATTCACACTGGATTAAGATCACAAACAACCTCCGCAATTATTACAAATGACTAGAGGTCACCAGGCAATAAATCCCGTGCGAATAGGGCTTTTAAGAAAACATTTTGGCATTAGGCATTGCATTGATTAATGCCTAAAAATGTAAACGTTTTACCTTTATACAAATATAATTTAGTTTAAATAATTTTAAAATTCATCACCGGAGTGAATATGAACATGATTTATTGTGGTTCTTAAGTCAATACTTTTTTAATGGCTTGTCAACTTCCCATTCCTCCGCTGCGTGATTCCAGTCAGAGCTGGATTCTAGCCACCACCGGATTGAGCGCTTTAGTCATTGCAAAATAAACGATATAGTTTACGTCGCATTAAACAGGCAGATTTTATAATGTGGTAGGCATTATTTTGCAAGTAATTAGCATACATGTTTAATTTGGTCTTGCCTGGATCTTTGGTATAAACTTGTGAACGCCCCCCAGGAACACCTGAACGCCCCCCTTTCAAGAATCTTGCTTCCAACGCCCCCCGTTGTGCTCTGAACGCCCCCGTTGAGAAACACTAATCTACTACATCGATGTATCGATTTATTTTCCTATGATCTAACTACATCAATCTGTGCTCGGCAAGTTGGCCTTCCGGACGACATATATCGATCTAACATCGTTTTAAAAGGTAATCAATCGATTGTATCGATCATAGGAAATAACACATTGGATTTAAGCACGTCAGACTTTATATGGATGTTTTTTCTTAGCACTTTTAATGATAAAGGCGTTAAACGTTACTCGATTCAGTCTGCCTATCTGTGACATCATCGCAACGCACCTGCAGCAGCGCTCATTGAAATGAATGGGATCGTGTCGCTTTGTCGCTGCGTGTCGCTGGCGGTGTGAACGGGGCTTGAGAAAACAAAACATAGCATGGCGCATGGCAGAGGAGAAGCCAACGAGCGAGAAATGATCAAGCCACCAGGAGAAAGAGCTACCTGTACTTTCAACCCTTGCTTGTTACCTGTGCATTCCTGACACCAGTGTGCCAGCAGAGCGAGTTTTAGTACAGCTGGCGACATAGTGAACGCACAGAGAAGTGTTCTGCGGTCAGATCATGGTGATATTTTTGAAAAAGAAATCTGTAGAGTCATTGAAGAGTAGTTGGTTACATTTTATCTTTTGTTAAATATTGTTTGTTTATTAAACTGAGAGTAGTAGCAGGTTCAGCCAGTTTATTCAATCTGAAGAAATGTTGGTTGCACTTTATTTTTGATATTAATATTGTATTTGTATTATTTTAATGTTGAAAAACAACAGCAAAAGTAGCAGGTAAACTTACTATTAATTAAACCTGAAGAGAAGTTAGTTGCACTTTATTTTTGATATTAATATTGTAATATTTTTATGTTGGAAAACAAAAGCAGAAGTAGCAGGTTAACCTACTGTTGAAATGTTGGTTGCACTTACTGTGCTTTTATTGAATATGTATTGAATATTGAAAATGAGAGCAGAAAAGGTTAACTTCCTGTTAATTCAACCTAAACTGTTGGTTGCACTTTATTCAAATAAAATTTGAATGCATTTGCCATTAATTGTTGTTTACTTGTTTGTTTATATCCATAATTAATTGATATACCGGATTCCCTTACAAGAAACAACAGGAATCTAGGAAACTTCACCTGCACTGACCAGTATCCAGATAATTATTTCAGTCACACAATTTTTGGCTAAAAAGTTACTGAATCGATTTCAAGTCACTGAATCGTTTCGGATCGTATCGTTCTAAATGAACCAATATCGTCCTTGAATCGTATCGACAACCTCAAATCGTGATACGAATCGTATCGTTGTTAAAACGAATCGTTACACCCCTACTAAATGCCTCTTCTATAAAACTGCTTGCCATTGTATTTAGGGAGCTGCAAATATAGACTAGAATGTCAAGCACTTTTCCAGCTAATCCTAAACTAACTTTTCTACACGGAATAGTAAGAAAAGCCCTCTTTGTTCTCTTTATATGTATCTGTGCAAGAGAGCTGTGAGAGAGCGAATGACACCACACAACATCTCCATGAATTTGTGCATGTAGCAATTTAATGTTTATATATTTTAAAGCACTGAATCGCTATTGAATCACGATTAATTAGATTCTTAGCATTTTAAATCGATTATTGACTGAAATCAATAATTCACGATTCAGAAATACATGTTTCAAGATCAATGTATCCGCGATGCATATTGCAAAACAGCAAAAATCAATTCATGCTCATTAACATTTTGGTGTTACCTGTTTTGCACTCTTTCACATGTTCCATGAGTTGGCGAGTGTGGACACCAGAATCATGGAAATCCCGCCTGCGCCCACCTCTCTCCCCTATCTTTACCTGCTGAAAGCCTGCAGAAATCGTGAGCATTGCTACAGGGAGATATAAAGAAAAGAGTAAGATACAGGATTTGTGAATGTTATAGTATATAATAGTGCAGTATATATTTCCACTAATTGCACTTACCTTCTTCAGACATCGCTCCAGGTGCAGGTCTCCCTCTGCCCACCAGCTGTCCTTCAGGTGCAGTGGGCATAACTGGCTTTGCAGCCTCTTGTGATAATGGTGGTTGCTGCAGAGGAATTGGAATACTAAAAAGCTTATTTCAATAAAGATATATCATATTCAACTAATTATAAATAAACTCACCGCGCCAGAAGCAGCAGGCTCCTGACCACGACCTCTGCCTCTTGATCTCTCTCTTGCTCGTCCCGTCATTTTGGTGCTTTTTCAAATTGCTTTGACTTATTCCCATTCAAAATGCTGTACACACAAGTAAAGTTAGTCGCTTATAATTTGCGTTTGAAAACTCAGTTTGGAACAAACTAGTAATGTGAAGCGTTCATAAACCAACAAAATACGTTTAATAACATGTTTTAACTCATTTCATATAGTCGGTCAAGTTGTGAGCTGACGTGGCTTCTTATCACAGAATGAGGCTGACAATGTAGTTATTGGATAGTATTCTATACAGTGATAAAGTCTACGTCAATCAGCACTGCTTTATTATTATTAAAATACCAGAGAAGGCTTGAAGAACTCAAATACACCATATCTTGATGCGGTCGTGTTTATTGTCTTCATGTTTACTCAGTCAAAGCGTTTCTATCTTTCTTTTATTCAGACTACAGCGCTAGCTAAGCTTCACATTAGGGATTTCCTGAAAACTTCCTGAATACTGAGGCAAATGTGGAGTTTCTGCTCGAAGGCGCCCTCTGGCATCCAGTATGAATTAAACTTTTTGGTAACAAATTAGATAAATAATACTTCTCTCTAAATAAATGTATATGACAATCCATATGTTTCTCTTAAATATACAGGAGTTTTTTCCCCACAGTGGATGCATAAGAGGCTCATATTTCATATTAAAGACAGACTTTAAGAAATTGATATCGCAGATAAAAAGCAGATTTTTAAAATGATTTTACAATAAATCCTTAGACCTACTCATTCCCCAGGGTATCCAAGTCAAATTTAAGACTTTTTAAGACCTTTTCAAGACCATTATGAATTAAATTTAAGACCTATATCACGCAATTAAAAAAAAAAAACCTACAAAAGGAAATGCAGAATCACAAAATTACTTGCAAAGCAAAATCATTTATTCAAATTGAACAAAGTATTA
>NC_137116.1:17044749-17052249 GCF_949357685.1 Gobio gobio
TTTTGGGCAGTTTCTCCCATTCTTCTTTGCAGGGCCTGTCATCGGGTTGGATGGGGCGCATCGGTGCACAGCCATTTTCAGATCTCTCCAGAGATGTTCAATCGGGTCTGGGCTCTGGCTGGGCCACTCAACGACGTTCACAGAGTTGTCCCGTAGCCACTCCTTTGTTATCTTGGCTGTGTGCTTGGGGTCGTTGTCCTGTTGGAAGATGAACATTCGCCCCAGTCTGAGGTCCAGAGCGCTCTGGAGCAGGTTCTCATCAAGGATGTCTCTGTTACATCGCTGCATTCATCGTTCCCTCGATCCTGACTTGTCTCCCAGTTCCTTTATACTGCCCTACAAAGGCTAAGTGCAGTAACTACGCAAACACTGAAACTGAGAAAAATGGCTTTAAAGTTTTTACACCAGCCAGTCAAACATGTTGTGGGTAGATTAGTGGTAATGGATTCATGTATTGCCTTCTTAGGAAGAAATGTTTTATAGATAAAAACCATGACCACCGATGTGATCTTTGACCTCCAAAATGCAGATACTGCACTCTGCCTTTGAATGACCTTAAACAACTTAAACACTATTGCAAAGGCAAAGTGCAGTATCTACAAACTAAATGTGTTCATCCAACTTTTTTTCATGCTTCTTAATACATGTTTATAGTAATAATAAACTTTATATAATACAGAATTTTCATTTTCGGTTGAACTATCGCTTTAATATGGCCATACATAATTTCCTAGAATTAGAGGTTAGAGAGTAAGTTAACTTACGTATGCTTCTTCTCCCTTTAGCCTAACTTCTAAGCTTTACTCAAACATGTACATTTCCTATTTATGCTATCTACACCCTTAAAGCTATAATTAATCATTAAAATATAATTATTATGTATTCTTAGCTAGCCTATCTGTGAAATCCAAAAAACTGATTGGCACTTTTTTTGTTTTGTTTATTAAGTAGCCTACGAAATTAGTGCGTGAAAATAGAGTACTTTCAGTACATTATGCAAGTGTACTTTTTCACCTAGTGTGCTTGCTGTCGCCCGGCTGGCGTCGCTAACTTTTAGAGTAACTTTGTCTAACTAGATAACTTTACCAGACCCAGCTAACTTTTGAAGAAGTAACCCCTGTCAATACAATTGGATTAGCTGCCTGAAACGGAGAGATGTCCGAATCAACAAACACCAACGTGATTCAATGGGATTATCATTACGTTGTCAGAGGATATTGCCTTTAATAGAGCAGCACAGGTAAATCAAAATTTGCTAGCGGCTGGCTAGTCAATGTTAACTGATTATAAAGCTGTTAGTTGCCTTACTATGAGTTTATATTTTGCTATCTTTCTTACCAGTCTTTGAATATTTGCGTTTTAACGCGAGTTCAACCATCATTTGGCTGCGGGATTGTGCCATGGTTGGCTTGTTGTTTCTGTGTGTTACGATCGGGGCAAACCGCATACAATCCCCATCGTGACGAGGCTGAAACCGCAGTATCTGCGGTGTCAAAAGCGGGGAAACAAAGCTAGAACACAGTAACATCACTTACTGCGGTTTGCCTTGGTATTGGCTTGGATTTTGTAGTTACTGCAATTTTGACACGCTCGTTTCTCTAAAACTGGACAAAATTGAACCAGCAAACTTTGTCACAAGACAGAACAGATGTCACAAAGCCCATTTCAAGTCTTAACTCAATTTTGACCAAATTTGTAGTTACTGCGCTTTGCCTTTGGACGGCAGTATACTGGTCAGTTAATCGCCGTTCTTATAGCCTACGCGCTGCCACACACACACACACAGACAAGCCCTGAAGCCAGATCGCTTTCACTTTCGTCCTCACAAAGCTTTGTCATTTGTATGTGTTTTAAGTCCTGCCAGTTTGAACATTAAAGCGATTTTAGTCCATCAGATGTGTATTATGTTGAACTAATGGCTTATATATTGTGACAAACGAACACTCAGACAGAAGCTCGCACATCACGTGAAGATCACTTGCAGAGAGCAGCGCAGAAACGCAGTGTCAACGCTGTCCTGTGACTAAAGTAAAGTCACCAAAGTAGCTTAGAAACTCAACCGTTATAGATTTGAATACCTTTGAAGTAAGTACAAACCACAGCTTCATAATGAATAGAGACGGTAAGACTAATTCACACACACAATCACTCTCTCATTAATGCATTCAAATAAATGTAATGCAGGCCTACTGTGTTCATTTATCTGATGTACAAGCAGAAATCTGCCCCATAGACAAGAACTGCTGAAAGTGAACCGTTTCCTTCAAGTATTTTAACATCACAAAGAAATGCACTTTTTCATTAGAAGGTTTTTATTTTTGGTCAAATCGTTACAGCCCTAATCTTTGTTTCATCAGACCAGAGAATTTACTTTCTCATGGTCTGAGTCCTTCAGGTGCCTTTTGGCAAACTCCAGGCGGTCTGTCATGTGCCGTCTGGCCACTCTACCACACAGGCCTGATTGGTGGAGAGCTGCAGAGATGGTTGTTCTTCTGGAAGGTTCTCCTCTCTCCACAGAGAAACGCTGGAGCTCTGTCAGAGTGACCATCGGGTTCTTGGTCACCTCCCTGACTAAGGCCCTTCTCCCCCGATCGCTCCCCCGATTTGTCCGGGCGGCCAGCTCTAGGAAGAGTCCTGGTGGTGCCAAACTTCTTCATGTATGGATGATGGAGCCCACTGTGCTCATGGGGAACTTCAATGCTGCAGAAATGTTTCTGTAACTTTCCCAAGATCTGTGCCTGAGGTCTACAGACAATTCCTTGGACTACAATTCCAATTCCTTCCTGTGGGACCTTATATAGACAGGTGGGTGCCTTTCCAAATCCTGTCTAATCAACTGAATTTACCACCAGTGGACTCCGTCCGGTCAAGCACCTGAGCTCAGTTTTGAGTGTCATGGCAAAGGCTGTGAATATTTATGTACATGTGAATTTTTAGGGCCCGAGCACCGATGGTGTGAGGACCCTATTGGATTTCGAAAGTTTATTAGGGCCCAAGCCCAAAGGGCGCAGAGCCCTATTGTTCCCCTAAGGATTATTTAGGGCTCAAGCCTGAAAGGGCGCAGAGCCCTATTGTTTTCCTTAGGATTATTATTATTAGGGCCCAAGCCCAAAGGGCGCAGAGCCCTATTGTTCCCCTAAGGATTATTAAAGCTGCGAGCAGCGATGACGGGCCCAAGCCGGTGGCACCGCCACCCCGGTGGCATCAGTTTAACTGTGCACGGCAGGCAATAGGCATTTAAAATGGGAAAACATAAAAGGACTATGTCAAATTCATCTGAATTCACCACATTAACTGCAGCTGTTGGTGCTGCTATGACCACAAACCACAACAGCCACATCTATGAGATCAATTAAATTTATATGAATTTCATGTCAGATTATGTCAAAGGTCAAATTGGAATGAGTTCAGAATACCATTCGAATGCTGATGTTGTTTTATTCTAACACTTCTCTTCATGTGTTTTTGAGCTACCTTAGCTACCATTTGTGCACCAATCTTATGCACCATAAAACATGCTTTAATTTCAATATGGGTGGTCCAATAAAATTTTTTTAATAAAAAATGTATAAATGGAGCCAAATCACAGAAACTGCAAAGATGATTTTAATATCAGTGTCAGGTAAGAGTAAGATGCGTGTCTACATTTTATGGAAGTTTATTATAAATAGCCACTTTTATAAAATCATGTGAAATTTATGTTTTAATACATTTATATTATATCAGTAAATAATTAATTTAAAGACATGTGCATCATACGTGATCTTGGCAAACACATCACATGACGTTTTTATTTCAAGTGATAGTTATTTGTGATAGCCTATATGAAAGGGTTAAATTATGATCAAGAGAGAAAGTCACACACACACACACACACACACACACACACACACACACACACACACACACACACACACACACACACAATGATAGAGTGAGAGTGAGGGGGAGGGGAAGGACTGAGAGAAAGGCACACACACAAACTCACAGGGTGAGAGAGAGACCCCCCTCCCCACACACACACACACACACACACACAGATAGAGAGGGGGAAGGGGAAAGACAGGCAGATGGCATTCCATAGACTTAATGGTTTGTATACTGTACAAACTGTACATTCTATCCCCCTACACTACCCCTAAGCCTACATATCGCACACACACACACACACACACACACACACACACACCATAGCTGTCAACCCTCCCGTTTTTTCCGGGTTTCTCACGTATTTTAGCTCTTTTCCCGCTGTCTTCCCGTTTTAGTATTTTCCCGTAAAATATCCCGTATTTTTACGTTCTGATTGTGTTAACTCAGAACACGCAACTATCTGGTTTAGTGCCAGAAGACGCGAATGAGAAGTCGCGCGCACTGTGAGAAAATTTTTCGTGCACTCATCCGAGAGCGCGCACACGTCTCTCAGCGCGCAAATATTGAGTTCTCTTTCAAGTCTTGCTCTTGAATGGACAAACTCACACAAAAAGTATGTCAACATATTGATGAGTATTCTAGCAGACATAGTCTGTATATGGCTTAAGTAAGCTTTATACAGTCCAGAAAAGACGACGCATATCCGAGGTCTTAAAGGGGCAGTAGCCTTTACTGCTGTCTGTTTAATGTCAAACAAAAGACAAGGGCATCACTCACTGCTCTTGATTGAATAACGTTTGTAAGTTTAATAGGATTAATCTTTAATTTATACAGTCATATATGCAATGTTATTTTACATTTGATCAATTTCTGTACCTGAAAACTAATGTTAGACGTACCTGAAAAACCTGAAAAGCATAGTTTATTTTATTAGTATCTTTGCTCAATAGTATTTATTTGTGCTGCTGCTTGTATTTAAATGATTTGTTCTTATTATTTTCTTTTGTTTTATTTGACAGTAGTCCTTTTTTCCCTGAACATAGCAAATACTGAACCGTACTGAAACGGTGAACCTTAAACCGTGATACAAACCGAACCGTGAGCAATCTGTACCGTTACACCCCTAGCGTAACGTATGATAAAATGACTGAAAAAAGGTTGGGAAACACTGGCTTAGGCTACTATCGAAGAAGAAGAAGACAGTTGCAGCCGCGGTTGGGAGGAAGAGGGAAAAAGTAGCGGGAAGTAAACTTCAAGGAGAGTATAGTAATAATAAATGATAATAAATGGAATAAATAAATAATAAATGAAAATAATAAATGTTATATTTACCCATGGCCTTCCCTGTTATACAGAAATGTAATAGTTATCAAACCTTCCTTAACTGTATAAATAATAAATGAAATATAGATGAATCATCATTAAAGCTACAATTTTCTCTGTTCCCGTTGTTCTTTGATGAACATTAATGACAGGCTGACTCCACAAAATGACTCTAATTTGCCTCTTTGAAAAATAATTCTCTAATTTAACCTTATTACTATACTAATTGTAATATAAATAATACAAATATTAGAAGAAAAATATTTTAAGTGGTTATTATTGACAATAAATATTGCACAACTAGTATTTAGTACCAAAAGATCTCCTCAAAATATTCAATAAATATTATTGAACTAAAATATAGAACATTTATTTAATTGAAAAATAGTTAAGGTGTATGGTCACATTTGACCATCAATTAGTATGAGTATGACCAATTAGTATGGAATACCTGAAGGCTAAGTACAATAAAAAACATTAACATTAATGTTAACATTGTTGCATTACTCTCCATTATAAAACGATCCTGTATGGTTGATGTAATAATCAATGCACACTATGCTGTACTGTTTACCAAAACTTGCTGCAAACCCCTGTAAAATGGAGCTGTTGTGTATCAAGCCATTCAAATGTATTGACACAGCGCTAGAAGTATTGAGATTTCTGTGAAGCACGACTGCGCGCGCCGCCGGGAGATGATAGAGCATGTCGCAACTCCGTATGGTTTTTCAACACTCTGGCTTTAACTGTTATGCCATATTAGCGCCAAAACGCTATTTATTGTTTGAATTTCGCATTAAAACTTTAAAAAATGTAAAAGCTTAGACATTGTTTAATATCAAAAGCAGGTTTGGCAATTTGGCGTGAGATTAAGTTGGGCAGCGTGAGAGCGTGAGACAGAGCCTGAAAGCGTGAGTGTCACGCCAAATGCGTGAGAGTTGGCAACCCTAGGCAAAAGAGAACTCGATGTGAGCAGGAAACTGACGCGAGTCTATCTATGCATCGAGTGTGTGTGTGTGTGTGTGTGTGTGTGTGTGTGTGTGTGTGTGTCAGTGTCCCTTGAATAGCTGACATGAGACGCATCCACACAGATAGGACACTGACACACACACATACACATACACACACACACAGACAGGACACACACACACACACACACACACACACACACACACACACACACACACACAGACCGGACACTAACACACACACAGACAGGACACTGGCATACAGCGCGCTCTCTTGTGTCTTGTCGCGCTTGGAAGCATGTACATGAATAGGAGCGTGATGTAACGCTAAGCAAAAATGGATATAAAAACGGACGCTGTGTTATTTGCGTTAAATATTTTTAATGCGTTAAGCTTCCGTTTCACGTTGACCGAGTTTGGTGGAGATTGAATAAATCACCTACGAGGAGAACGTAAAAACTCAGACCCTGAATTATACAAATATTCACGTTCAAACAAAAACTTTCTGTGAAAAAAAGACACTTATAAACAGACACTTGTAGAAAATAATGTGAATTTTTTTAAAAAATAAATTTGAACTATGTCAGTAAATAATGAATTTAAAGACAAATGTGTCAAAAGTGATCTTTGCAAACACAGCACATGACCTTCTGTAAAGCACATGTATAGAAAACACACTCACACTCCTCTGTTTTAAAAAAAGAGTTCTGTCTGAATGAGTACATGAAATCACGGCTGTCAGATGATAAGAATTGTAACTCAAATGTGATTTAGAAAATGAGTTCTGTAGTGATATAGTGTCATAGTTCATGTCCACATTAACCACTACGTTGTAATACCAATAGCCATGTCATCATACACATTTGTGTCCTCATAAATCACATAAGCAAGCACAGAGAGAGAGAGAGAGAGAAAGGGAGTTTCAAAAATAATACAACACTGCCCCCTTTTGGTGATAGAGGGGAGGGCACACAAACAGTCAAAAACATTATTAAACTTTGACATGTTGCCATGGCAGCATTATTTGAAATATCAGGAATTCATTCATATGTCTCTATCTGTCATGTTTTCACATTATACTGATGAAGTTTGAAGTCAATCGTGTGAAAATAAGATGGTGATTCAAAGCATTTTTGAAAGTGACACACTTCCTGCTGCCAGTTGGTGGCGCTATAACTTTGACTCACAAAAGTCATATCCATGTGATCGGCCTCTTACAACGAACACACAGCTGAAGTTTCATCCAAATCAGTCAATGTTTGCACAAGTTATTACACACTTCCTGTTTACCTTTTCTCGCCATAAATTCGTTGCTTCGCCACGGCCAGACTTTTCGAGA
>NC_137116.1:17057249-17059749 GCF_949357685.1 Gobio gobio
GACTGCCTGTCTTGAGTTTTGTCGACAGACGGAGGTGGCACGAAATGTGACGGAGGCGGCCGCTATGCAGGAAAAACCATAGAAAAACCCTGCGGTCATTGTTTAAACTCATCCTACTCCAACCAGGAGTCCGCAAATTTACATTTCCCCATTTCGGAGTCTGTTTCGCAACGTGTGGAGGGCGACACATCACCTAACTGCGCATTTCGCAAAATACGTGACATCACCCATAGACGGTGTGCGCGCCCGAGCTGATCTCACTGACATATCACTATTCAGACAGGACTAGTTTTCTAAATTATATTTGAGTTACAATTTTCATCACCCAACATCTGTGATTTCAAATATATTCAAAATAATGTTTTCAGAGATTGAAGTAAAAAAACATTTCTCCCACCATTTAGATTTTATTTCTTTTTGTTGTTAAAATCTTGTGAATCTTGTTCAATGAGCAGATTGCCTCTCTCTCAGTCCTTCCCCTCCCCCCTCACTCTCAGGCTCACCCTGGGTGTGTGTGTGTGGGGGGTCTCTCTCTCACCCTGTGAGTTTGTGTGTGTGCCTTTCTCTCTTGATGATGATAATTTACCCCTTTCATATCATAGACTATCACAAATAACTATCACTTGTGAATAAGTAAAAAAAGAACTATACAAATACCTTGAATTAAATACTGGCCTTCTGGACTTATAACATTTTGAGCAGGAAAAGATAACTTTTCACATATTTGAAAGAGATCTATTTCATCCCATGACATTAAAAATCATCTACATTTAAATGACATCATGGGTGTGGCTTGTGGTGATAGTGGCACCAGCTGCAGCGGTAAATGTGACATATTCGAGCGATTTAAAAAAATTATCCTGTTTAAATGCATATTGCCTGCCGTGCACAGTTATGCTGATGCCACCGGCGTGGCGGTGCCACCGGCTTGGGCCCGCCATCGCTGCTCGCAGCTTTAATAAACTTTCGAAATCCAATAGGGTCCTCACACCATCGGTGCTCGGGCCCTAAAAATTCACATGTACATAAATATTCACAGCCTTTGCCATGACACTCAAAACTGAGCTCAGGTGCTTGACCGGACGGAGTCCACTGGTGGTAAATTCAGTTGATTAGACAGGATTTGGAAAGGCACCCACCTGTCTATATAAGGTCCCACAGGAAGGAATTGGAATTGTAGTCCAAGGAATTGTCTGTAGACCTCAGGCACAGATCTTGGGAAAGTTACAGAAACATTTCTGCAGCATTGAAGTTCCCCATGAGCACAGTGGGCTCCATCATCCATACATGAAGAAGTTTGGCACCACCAGGACTCTTCCTAGAGCTGGCCGCCCGGACAAATCGGGGGAGCGATCGGGGGAGAAGGGCCTTAGTCAGGGAGGTGACCAAGAACCCGATGGTCACTCTGACAGAGCTCCAGCGTTTCTCTGTGGAGAGAGGAGAACCTTCCAGAAGAACAACCATCTCTGCAGCTCTCCACCAATCAGGCCTGTGTGGTAGAGTGGCCAGACGGCACATGACAGACCGCCTGGAGTTTGCCAAAAGGCACCTGAAGGACTCAGACCATGAGAAAGTAAATTCTCTGGTCTGATGAAACAAAGATTAGGGCTGTAACGATTTGACCAAAAATAAAAACCTTCTAATGAAAAAGTGCATTTCTTTGTGATGTTAAAATACTTGAAGGAAACGGTTCACTTTCAGCAGTTCTTGTCTATGGGGCAGATTTCTGCTTGTACATCAGATAAATGAACACAGTAGGCCTGCATTACATTTATTTGAATGCATTAATGAGAGAGTGATTGTGTGTGTGAATTAGTCTTACCGTCTCTATTCATTATGAAGCTGTGGTTTGTACTTACTTCAAAGGTATTCAAATCTATAACGGTTGAGTTTCTAAGCTACTTTGGTGACTTTACTTTAGTCACAGGACAGCGTTGACACTGCGTTTCTGCGCTGCTCTCTGCAAGTGATCTTCACGTGATGTGCGAGCTTCTGTCTGAGTGTTCGTTTGTCACAATATATAAGCCATTAGTTCAACATAATACACATCTGATGGACTAAAATCGCTTTAATGTTCAAACTGGCAGGACTTAAAACACATACAAATGACAAAGCTTTGTGAGGACGAAAGTGAAAGCGATCTGGCTTCAGGGCTTGTCTGTGTGTGTGTGTGTGGCAGCGCGTAGGCTATAAGAACGGCGATTAACTGACCAGTATACTGCCGTCCAAAGGCAAAGCGCAGTAACTACAAATTTGGTCAAAATTGAGTTAAGACTTGAAATGGGCTTTGTGACATCTGTTCTGTCTTGTGACAAAGTTTGCTGGTTCAATTTTGTCCAGTTTTAGAGAAACGAGCGTGTCAAAATTGCAGTAACTACAAAATCCAAGCCAATACCAAGGCAAACCGCAGTAAGTGATGTTACTGTGTTCTAGCTTTGTTTCCCCGCTTTTGACACCGCAGATACTGCGGTTTCAGCCTCGTCACGATGGGGATTGTATG
>NC_137116.1:17067249-17074749 GCF_949357685.1 Gobio gobio
GATTTTTGCTGTTTTGCAATATGCATCGCGGATACATTGATCTTGAAACATGTATTTCTGAATCGTGAATTATTGATTTCAGTCAATAATCGATTTAAAATGCTAAGAATCTAATTAATCGTGATTCAATAGCGATTCAGTGCTTTAAAATATATAAACATTAAATTGCTACATGCACAAATTCATGGAGATGTTGTGTGGTGTCATTCGCTCTCTCACAGCTCTCTTGCACAGATACATATAAAGAGAACAAAGAGGGCTTTTCTTACTATTCCGTGTAGAAAAGTTAGTTTAGGATTAGCTGGAAAAGTGCTTGACATTCTAGTCTATATTTGCAGCTCCCTAAATACAATGGCAAGCAGTTTTATAGAAGAGGCATTTAGTAGGGGTGTAACGATTCGTTTTAACAACGATACGATTCGTATCACGATTTGAGGTTGTCGATACGATTCAAGGACGATATTGGTTAATTTAGAACGATACGATCCGAAACGATTCAGTGACTTGAAATCGATTCAGTAACTTTTTAGCCAAAAATTGTGTGACTGAAATAATTATCTGGATACTGGTCAGTGCAGGTGAAGTTTCCTAGATTCCTGTTGTTTCTTGTAAGGGAATCCGGTATATCAATTAATTATGGATATAAACAAACAAGTAAACAACAATTAATGGCAAATGCATTCAAATTTTATTTGAATAAAGTGCAACCAACAGTTTAGGTTGAATTAACAGGAAGTTAACCTTTTCTGCTCTCATTTTCAATATTCAATACATTTTCAATAAAAGCACAGTAAGTGCAACCAACATTTCAACAGTAGGTTAACCTGCTACTTCTGCTTTTGTTTTCCAACATAAAAATATTACAATATTAATATCAAAAATAAAGTGCAACTAACTTCTCTTCAGGTTTAATTAATAGTAAGTTTACCTGCTACTTTTGCTGTTGTTTTTCAACATTAAAATAATACAAATACAATATTAATATCAAAAATAAAGTGCAACCAACATTTCTTCAGATTGAATAAACTGGCTGAACCTGCTACTACTCTCAGTTTAATAAACAAACAATATTTAACAAAAGATAAAATGTAACCAACTACTCTTCAATGACTCTACAGATTTCTTTTTCAAAAATATCACCATGATCTGACCGCAGAACACTTCTCTGTGCGTTCACTATGTCGCCAGCTGTACTAAAACTCGCTCTGCTGGCACACTGGTGTCAGGAATGCACAGGTAACAAGCAAGGGTTGAAAGTACAGGTAGCTCTTTCTCCTGGTGGCTTGATAATTTCTCGCTCGTTGGCTTCTCCTCTGCCATGCGCCATGCTATGTTTTGTTTTCTCAAGCCCCGTTCACACAGCCAGCGACACGCAGCGACAAAGCGACACGATCCCATTCATTTCAATGAGCGCTGCTGCAGGTGCGTTGCGATGATGTCACAGATAGGCAGACTGAATCGAGTAACGTTTAACGCCTTTATCATTAAAAGTGCTAAGAAAAAACATCCATATGAAGTCTGACGTGCTTAAATCCAATGTGTTATTTCCTATGATCGATACAATCGATTGATTACCTTTTAAAACGATGTTAGATCGATATATGTCGTCCGGAAGGCCAACTTGCCGAGCACAGATTGATGTAGTTAGATCATAGGAAAATAAATCGATACATCGATGTAGTAGATGAATCGTTACACCCCTAGTTTTTATACTGTACAAACTGTACATTCTATCCCCCTACACTACCCCTAAACCTACATATCACACACACACACACACACACACACTAACACACACACACACACACACACACACACACACACAGGGCCGTTTGAAGAAATTTGGGGGCCCCAAGCAAAATGGACATAGAGACAGTGCAAATACTGTTGTTGCATATACTGTCCATAAAATTTGAAAACATTTGCAAAAAACACCACTGTATCATTAAAAAAAATTTGTAAACCTTTAACCGTTTTTAAAACATATATAAACATTACATAGATAGACGGACCAGATATTCCTAACACTTTGGGAATACTTAAGGGTTACTAGTTGGTTTGTAAACTGTCTATAAACATTATCTAGATGGTTATTATAAAGTTGCAACAGATGACTATAATACCTTGATAAATAGTTAATAAACAGTACCAGTAAAACATGTGGGCAGTACCAGTAAAACATGTAAACAGTACCAGTCAAACATGTGGGTTGTCCTGATACTGTACTTCAAAATGTAACAGTGTAAAAATTGACACAGAATAAAGTAATTGTTCAAGATCTATTGGTAACTCATAAAAATAATGTCATATTTGCATAAACTGTCACTACCGTATATATCCCGACACTAGCACACAAAGATAAGCTATGAAAAAAATAATGTTCCTCTGCCTCTTTCTGGTTAAATAATGTTTATAATAATTGTTAATATAGCATACTATATTAACTATTCCAGGTTATTTATGCATAGCATAAATAATAGTTAGTATAGCATGCTATGCCACTTTCATCAAAACATATTACAAAGCTATAGCAATCTCATGTAATTTCGTCTGTTCGAAAAAAAAAAGTTGCTCTAACTGTTCGTTACAAGCAGCATTTGCCGTCAGGCAGGTAACGATAGCTAACATAAACATATTTTTGCTAGCCTACCTGCTGCAAACTTACACTTTTTTTGTACAAGACAAGTAGAGCTATTTTATCCAGTGTAATTTATCACATACCACTATCTTGTTTTTTTTCTTATCCTCCTCTTCCTTTCTCTATTTTCTTTTCTGGCTTCCTGAAGCATAAAATTCCGCTTCAAATCCGAGGATGTTTTGTATTTTGCCGCAGCAGAGATCGCGTGGTTGGCTGGCTGCTGTCAGCGACTTCTGAGAGGGGCCCCTTAAGGGGGATCCCGATAACAGTGTCATTGCACTTTACTGCATTGACTATCAATGGGGCGCTCACACAGTTTGTCGTTTCATTTTATTCTTAACCTGTCGCTGTCTTGGGGCCCCAGGCCAGCTCGAGGCCCCAAGCAATTGCTTGGTTTGCCTGCCTTGTCGCGACGGGCCTGGTGTGTATGTGTGTGTGTGTGTGTGTGTGTGTGTGTGTGTGTGTGTGTGTCAGTGTCCCTTGATTAGCTGACATGAGACGCATCCACACAGACAGGACACTGACACACACACACACACACACACACACACACACACACATGTTGGTGCAACAGCATTATGAGGACTCTCCATAGGCGTAATGGTTTTTATACTGTATAAACTGTATATTCTATCCCCCTACACTGCCCCTGCCCCTAAACCTAACCCTCACAGGAGACATTCTGCATTTTTACATTTTTAATAAAACATTGTTTAATATGTTTTTAAAGTGATTTGATTTACGGGGACATTTGAAATGTCCTCATAAACCACCTTGATGTTGTAATACCAGTGTAATACCCATGTCATTATACAAATTTGTGTCCTCATAAATCACATAAACAAGCACACACACACACACACACACACACACACACACACACACACACACACACACACACACACACACACACACACACACAGACAGGACACTGACACATACACACACACACACACACACACACAGGACACTGGCATACAGCGCGCTCTCTTATGTCTTGTCGCGCTTGGAAGCATTTACATGAATAGGAGCGTGGTGATCATGTAACGCTAAGCAAAAATGGATATAAAAACGGACGCTGCGTTATTTGCGTTAAATATTTTTAATGCGTTAAGCTTCCGTTTCACGTTGACCGAGTTTGGTGGAGATTGAATAAATCGCCTACGAGGAGAACGTAAAAACTCAGACCCTGAATTATACAAATATTCACGTTCAAACAAACTAACTTTCTGTGAAAAAAGACACTTATAAACAGACACTTGTAGAAAATAATGTGAATTTTTTTTTTTTTATAAATTTGAACTATGTCAGTAAATAATGAATTTAAAGACAAATGTGTCAAAAGTGATCTTTGCAAACACAGCACATGACCTTCTGTAAAGCACATGTATAGAAAACACACTCACACTCCTCTGTTTTTAAAAAAGAGTTCTGTCTGAATGAGTACATGAAATCACGGCTGTCAGGTGAAAAGAATTGTAACTCAAATGTCATTTAGAAAATTAGTCCTGTATGAGTAGTGATATAGTGTCATAGTTCATGTCCACATTAACCACTACGTTGTAATACCAGTGTAATACCCATGTCATCATACACATTTGTGTCCTCATGAATCACATTAACAAGCACACATACAGAGAAAGGGAGTTTCAAAAATAATACAACACTGCCCCCTTTTGGTGATAGAGGGGAGGGCACACAAACAGCCAAAAACATTATTAAACTTTGACATGTTGCCATGGCAACATTTTTTGAAATATTAGGAATCCATTCATATGTCTCTATCTGTCATGTTTTCACATTATACTGATGAAGTTTGAAGTCAATCGGGTGCAAATAAGATGGGGATTCAAAGCATTTTTGAAAGTGACACACTTCCTGCTGCCAGTTGGTGGCACTATAACTTTGACTCACAAAAGTCATATCCATGTGATCGGCCTCTTACAACGAACACACAGCTGAAGTTTCATCCAAATCATTCAATGTTTGCACAAGTTATTACACACTTCCTGTTTCCCTTTTCTCGCCATAAATTCGTTGCTTCGCCACGGCCAAACCGTTTGAGTTATCAAAAATCCGCTCGCAATTTAGCATCCTCTGTGTCTTGACTTTATGCTGACCGAGTTTGGCACTGATTGAAACAATGGCCTCGGAGGAGTATATTAAATTCCAGAGCATGTGTTTTCAGAACAACCCATATCAGCTCACTTCCTGTTGGGCTGACACGTAACTTAGAGCACGAAAGTTGTTTGGCCCAATGAGGTCTATATGTGTACCGAGTTTCATACATGTACGTGCAAGTGTGTTTGATATATAGACCAAGTTTTCAGACCCCACTTTAGGGGGCGCTGTCGAGCCCCACTGCCACGCC
The DNA here is from genome assembly GCF_949357685.1 of Gobio gobio. NCBI lineage: Eukaryota > Metazoa > Chordata > Actinopteri > Cypriniformes > Gobionidae > Gobio > Gobio gobio. Next base: position 17,072,259 of record NC_137116.1, read on the forward strand.
CGGGTACCAGCTTCAGCCCGGCTCTGATGGCCGCGCATTCCGACGCCTGTGCGAAGTTTCAAGAGTTTTCGAGCATGTTAAGTGCCCCAAAAGTACCCGAGAAGTCAAAAAAAAAAAAAAAAAAAAAAAAAAAAAAAAAAAAAAGAATAATCCTTAGGGGAACAATAGGGCTCTGCGCCCTTTGGGCTTGGGCCCTAATAATAATAATCCTAAGGAAAACAATAGGGCTCTGCGCCCTTTCAGGCTTGAGCCCTAAATAATCCTTAGGGGAACAATAGGGCTCTGCGCCCTTTGGGCTTGGGCCCTAATAAACTTTCGAAATCCAATAGGGTCCTCACACCATCGGTGCTCGGGCCCTAAAAATTCACATGTACATAAATATTCACAGCCTTTGCCATGACACTCAAAACTGAGCTCAGGTGCTTGACCGGACGGAGTCCACTGGTGGTAAATTCAGTTGATTAGACAGGATTTGGAAAGGCACCCACCTGTCTATATAAGGTCCCACAGGAAGGAATTGGAATTGTAGTCCAAGGAATTGTCTGTAGACCTCAGGCACAGATCTTGGGAAAGTTACAGAAACATTTCTGCAGCATTGAAGTTCCCCATGAGCACAGTGGGCTCCATCATCCATACATGAAGAAGTTTGGCACCACCAGGACTCTTCCTAGAGCTGGCCGCCCGGACAAATCGGGGGAGCGATCGGGGGAGAAGGGCCTTAGTCAGGGAGGTGACCAAGAACCCGATGGTCACTCTGACAGAGCTCCAGCGTTTCTCTGTGGAGAGAGGAGAACCTTCCAGAAGAACAACCATCTCTGCAGCTCTCCACCAATCAGGCCTGTGTGGTAGAGTGGCCAGACGGCACATGACAGACCGCCTGGAGTTTGCCAAAAGGCACCTGAAGGACTCAGACCATGAGAAAGTAAATTCTCTGGTCTGATGAAACAAAGATTAGGGCTGTAACGATTTGACCAAAAATAAAAACCTTCTAATGAAAAAGTGCATTTCTTTGTGATGTTAAAATACTTGAAGGAAACGGTTCACTTTCAGCAGTTCTTGTCTATGGGGCAGATTTCTGCTTGTACATCAGATAAATGAACACAGTAGGCCTGCATTACATTTATTTGAATGCATTAATGAGAGAGTGATTGTGTGTGTGAATTAGTCTTACCGTCTCTATTCATTATGAAGCTGTGGTTTGTACTTACTTCAAAGGTATTCAAATCTATAACGGTTGAGTTTCTAAGCTACTTTGGTGACTTTACTTTAGTCACAGGACAGCGTTGACACTGCGTTTCTGCGCTGCTCTCTGCAAGTGATCTTCACGTGATGTGCGAGCTTCTGTCTGAGTGTTCGTTTGTCACAATATATAAGCCATTAGTTCAACATAATACACATCTGATGGACTAAAATCGCTTTAATGTTCAAACTGGCAGGACTTAAAACACATACAAATGACAAAGCTTTGTGAGGACGAAAGTGAAAGCGATCTGGCTTCAGGGCTTGTCTGTGTGTGTGTGTGTGGCAGCGCGTAGGCTATAAGAACGGCGATTAACTGACCAGTATACTGCCGTCCAAAGGCAAAGCGCAGTAACTACAAATTTGGTCAAAATTGAGTTAAGACTTGAAATGGGCTTTGTGACATCTGTTCTGTCTTGTGACAAAGTTTGCTGGTTCAATTTTGTCCAGTTTTAGAGAAACGAGCGTGTCAAAATTGCAGTAACTACAAAATCCAAGCCAATACCAAGGCAAACCGCAGTAAGTGATGTTACTGTGTTCTAGCTTTGTTTCCCCGCTTTTGACACCGCAGATACTGCGGTTTCAGCCTCGTCACGATGGGGATTGTATGCGGTTTGCCCCGATCGTAACACACAGAAACAACAAGCCAACCATGGCACAATCCCGCAGCCAAATGATGGTTGAACTCGCGTTAAAACGCAAATATTCAAAGACTGGTAAGAAAGATAGCAAAATATAAACTCATAGTAAGGCAACTAACAGCTTTATAATCAGTTAACATTGACTAGCCAGCCGCTAGCAAATTTTGATTTACCTGTGCTGCTCTATTAAAGGCAATATCCTCTGACAACGTAATGATAATCCCATTGAATCACGTTGGTGTTTGTTGATTCGGACATCTCTCCGTTTCAGGCAGCTAATCCAATTGTATTGACAGGGGTTACTTCTTCAAAAGTTAGCTGGGTCTGGTAAAGTTATCTAGTTAGACAAAGTTACTCTAAAAGTTAGCGACGCCAGCCGGGCGACAGCAAGCACACTAGGTGAAAAAGTACACTTGCATAATGTACTGAAAGTACTCTATTTTCACGCACTAATTTCGTAGGCTACTTAATAAACAAAACAAAAAAAGTGCCAATCAGTTTTTTGGATTTCACAGATAGGCTAGCTAAGAATACATAATAATTATATTTTAATGATTAATTATAGCTTTAAGGGTGTAGATAGCATAAACAGGAAATGTACATGTTTGAGT
>NC_137116.1:17079749-17197249 GCF_949357685.1 Gobio gobio
TATCTATCTATCTATCTATCTATCTATCGATCTACCTACCTGGTTCTTGGTTCCCACTGGTTCTTTTTTTGTGATTGGAGGCAGGATCGGTCTTTTTTTGGTCTGCAATAGAGACGTGATTTTTAAGTTAGCATCACACTATGGATCCATGTTACAATATTTGACGAGCAAGACCAAAGTATGGGGTATGTACTGCTGGTTCTGTGTGGCACTTACTATTTTCAGTGTAGGAGGAGCAAGAGCTCTCTCACGTCTGATCTTCCTCCGTTCCACTCGCTGGGCCTCCAACTCATCTTCGTCAGTTTCCCTCAAACTGTAAAGGAGGGAGATTATCAAGAGATCACACAAACTATACAATTATAACAGCCACTGATGATCATCACAGTAGCTTTATCACTGTGTCATGAAAACATGCATTTTTATATCTTACATCAGAGAATATGCATAAAAAAGCTCCTTTCTCAGCTCGCGCCGTTTCAGCAGCGGTGTGCTTTCCACCCTTTCTACAATCCACTCTCCTAACTCCTTCATAATTATGCGCGGATCGGGAAGGCTGCAGGAAGAGTCTCTGGTCTTTTTGAAAAAGTGTAAGAGCTTCTTATATAACTCTGTGTTCTGGTGAGGCAAAAGTAAAACGATGAGATCAGCCGTACAGTCTTCTAATACATTTGGATGTGTGTGTGGGGCTGCGACTGCTTAAGATGGGACACGATGTGCTTACCGTCTCAACAACGGATGAATCATATTTGCACGTGTGCAAATATTCAATTTTCCTATTCATTGTCTTTATGGCCTCAATGTTCTCCTCCCTCTGTTTGCGAATGAGCTTAAACTGCTCTCTTACTCCGTCTAGCTTCTCCTCTCTGCACAAAAACACACAAGACAAAAAGATGGTCAAACACTGTTACTGTCTTCAGTTCCCAGACTTCCCACAGATTGAGAGTGTGTAGAAATCAAACACATGGTTGTGCACAAGAAACATACATCATTTTCGGCTCGTATCGGCCATCTACTTTTTCAAAGCCTCCCAAGCAGTCCTTGTAAAATTTAAGCAGACTTTCATCTATCATGAAAGGGTCTTTCTCCTCTTCTTCCTCTTCTTCATCACTGAAACAGTAACAGAGATGATTCATGTTATCAGAAGCAGTATCTTCACTGTGCATATGCAACACCATACATTAGGGGTGTAACGATACATCGTATATCGAGATATATATATCGTGATATAAAAATGTGACTATATGTATTGTTGATGTAAACGATATGATTTGCGTTATTGAGTTGTTTTATCCAAGGCTCAGCTTACTGTGTTTATAGGGTATCATTTACCCAAAAATGTAAATTCTGTCATCATCTACTCATCCTCATGTTGTTTCAAACCTGTAAGATTTTCAAGATATTTTTCAAGAAACCAGAGAAAGATTTCTGTCCCTCCATTTAAAGTCCATTCCTCTCAAACTTAAAAGGCATCATCAAAATAATCAAAGTCTTCTGAAGAGACTCTATTGCTTTTCTTTGATGAACAGATTTACTGTAGTAAACACGGACGTTTATTGCTTGCATGATGTGCTAAAACAACACGAGAGTGAGAAGATGTAGAACATTTACAGTTTGAGAATAGTCATTTAGACACGCTTTCTTGTGATCAGAACTATGACTGGTTTATTCTTATGTTTAGTGCACTAACAGCAGGAGTGCGCGTAGATGAACATTTCAGTGACATTGAAAACAAAGTATAGTAATGCAATGGGGGAATATTTGTCCTGATAATAATATAATATCAAATACTATTATTTAAATAATAATAATTCAGTCTGCAAGCAGCAATGAAAGGGCCCTCGCACATGCACCGCCACCCGGTGGCCACAGTGAATAGTGGGCGACATGCATTTAAGCGGGTAAATATAGGATAAATATGGCAAACTCACTTCAATGTGCCACCAGAAGGTGGAGCTATGACTATAACTGAATATTGGCATGTAGATCCTGTCTTCAGGCCAGTACTATTATCAAACATGTGAAGTTTGGGGCAGTTCGGACATTGTATGCCTGAGTTACAGCAACTTCCTGTTTCGTGGCGTAAATCGCATACATTAGCACGTAGCCATTAATGTGTTTCTAGCATGTTTGGGAATTGACGGCATATTTTAATGTGTTTCTGGGAGGGAATTACAGTATACAACATGACATTTCTTGTTGCCAGCAGGCGGCGCTATGACTAACTAATATTGGCATGTAGATGTCTTCAGGCCAGGACTCTTATCAAACATGTGAAGTTTGGGGCAGATCAGTGCTTAAAATATGGTGATAAATATCGCATCAGGAGTTTAGTATCAGGATTTGTATCGAATCATGACACGAGTGCATCGTTACACCGTTATACATATGCAAAGACAGAAGAACATCCATAGTACTGTCATGCCCAATGTGCACAATTGTGCTGACCTTTCACTTTTTCGACAATGAAAAAAATCGATCTTCTGGAGGTCTGATGTCTTCTGCAGCTCGTCCTCGAGGAGAAAGTAGTCCCGAATCTGGATGGAGAATTACAAAAAAGCAGTTGTGAAAAAAACGTGTTGCATTTTATCACGCATTGCTCTGCTGACTTTAGGACTTTACTGAACCTTATTTCCATTTTAAAAATCATATCAACAACAAATACATATTCTTTCAAGATTTCCAGAATTATTTGAGCATTATTCACCACTTCCAGCTGTTTAATGGGGTCCTTTATATCTGCATGCCTCCTCTCCATGACGAGGGCAAAAACGTTTTTGACCCAGTTCGCAAGCTCGGCATATGAGATGGAACTTATAACAATCTCCTTCTCCTGTAGAACACATGAAGAGTCAGTGATCTTAAGAGACAGAACTGCAGAGAACACATCAGTGTGTCTTTCTGTCTTTGTAAATGTATGTGTGTATTTACCAATTTTCTCATCTCTAATTTTAATGGCTTTTTCTCCGCCTCCTGTTCATAAATTTCAGGACGTCTGTGATACACTTCCGCAAATTTAAAAACAAATTCGTCACACATTTTTTGCACGTGCTCCCTCTCCTGTTTATAACTCTGAGAAAAGAAAAGAGAGAAAGGTTAGAAGAGTACACATGCTGCACACAAATGAAAAACCTAATGCACACAATTTACAAGCAGTAGATATTTCATATGTGACCTTGGAGGCTGGAGCTCAACACCAGTCCTGCTGTTATTACCTATTTGCTTGCATTCATTAATATTCACTTGTGTGTGTGCTTATATTAATATCATTAAAAATATTAGGATGCAAGTTATTTACATTTTTCAATTTCACTTTTAAGGAAATCTAGTGTTTGATCATGTCTAAATAAGTAATAGGTAAGCAGTTATGACTTGCAATACTTTTGAGCAACTAGAGTCTAGACTATATAGGCCATGAATATTTATTAAAGAGCCAAAATTATTCATTTTCCAGCCACAAAATGACTCTAATTTGCCTCTTTGCATTGGAATGATCTATTTTAACCTTAATTATTACACTAATTGTAATATACATAATAAATACTTTAAGTGGATATTTTGTGCATAATTACTGCACAAATAGTCTTTAGTACCAAAAGATCTCCTCAAAATATTCAATAAATATTATTGAACTAAAATATAAAACATTTATTTATTTGAAAAATAGTTAAGGTGTATGGTCACATTTGACCACCAATGAGTAACTTATGAGTGTGACCAATGAGTAAGTAATAACTGAGGGCTAAATGCAAGAAGAATATTAACATTAATGTTCACAACGTTGCATCTCAATCACTCTCCATAATAAAATGATCCTGTAAATATAAAAGTGACTATGTTTGACGCCGGGAGGTGAGAGCATGTCGCAACGGCTCTGGCTTTAACGGTTATGCCACATCAACTGTGCCAAAACGCTATTTATTGTTTGAATTTCGTATCAAAACTTAAAATCTTAGACTTTGTTTCATATCAAAAGCAGGTTTGGCGTGAGATTTACTGGGGCAGAGTGAGAGCGTGAGAGCCTGAAAGCGTGTGTGTCACGCCAAATGTGTGAGAGTTGGCAACCGTGACTTACGGTCGAATGGAACGCACCTTGTGTGTGTGTGTGTGTGTCTGTGTGTGTGTGTGTGTGTGTGTGTGTATGTATGTGTGTGTGTGTGGTGGTTGGCAAAATGGGGACAAAATGTACCCACAAAGATGGCAATATCCGAAATCCTTGTCCCCACATTTTTTGGTCCCCGTAAGGAAAGCATCTTATAAATCAGACTAAGTGATGTTTTTTGAAAATGTAAAAATGCAGAATGTTTCCTGTGATGGGTAGGGTTAGTGTAGGGGATAAAATATACAGTTTATACAGTATTAAAAAAAAATGTTATGTCTATGGAAAGTCCCCATAAAACGTGTGTGTGCGCGTGAGAGATGGAGGGAGAGCAGGGAAAGGAAATGCAATCAATCTCACTCTATTTTTCCCTCTTTTTGAAAGTTGTGAAATCACTATTGTGCCGTTTTCCTTTTGCTGTTTGAGCAAATGGGCACACAAAAATATGTAATGTATTCTCTCATTCATAGCTTTAAAGGGGGGGTGAAACACTCATTTTCAGTCAATCTCATGTCAATCTTGTGTACCTATAGAGTAGTATTGCATCTTTCATATCTCTGAAAAGTCTTTAGTTTTATTATATTTATAAAAGAAAGATACGCTGTACCGAGTCTTTCCGAAAAAAGCCGAGCGGCTGGGGGCCGAAACTTATGAGAAACCGGAAGGACTATTTTTGGCACAGAAATACTCCATCAAACATTTTTTTTTTAAACTTTGTTCATGTTTAGGATGGGAATCCAAGTCTTTAACAGTGTAAAAATCTCAGTATGCATGAAACAGCATTTCTCCCCCCTTTAATAGTTAACCCAACGATGATGACTTCCTCTCTGAGAAACCCAGAAATGTGAAAAGGGTCTATAGTATGAAAGCCTTCTTACCTTCGCCAAAGCGCGTTCTGGTTTCGGGGTTGTTGGTGGATGTGGTTGGTATATCGAACCCATGCCCGAACGAAAAGCATGCACCCTGTTGGCCCCGATGAAGCATTGTCTTCTATATACTCCATTCTTCCAATACTTGAAAAAAAAAAACAACGGCTTCAGAAAGAGCAAACTGAGCTGGAGCTGCCTCAGCAACCCTTAGTACTGGTAAGTTTAAACTCTCTTCCAACTCTGTTTGGGAAAGATTGACTACAAATAAGCTGGGCCTGCGAAATTTCATTCAATATAATCAATAAATAATCTATTGTAGGCCATTAAATATAAGTAGGCTATGTGATTCTGAAATTCCAATTTCATTAAAAGGCAATCGAAAAAGATATCCGTCTGGCAGGCTTACAATCACAGTAGTGTGCGACACTTTGTTAAATTAAATAGCCTTCGTTAAATATTTGAACCACTGACACAAAAGCGCACACGAGATATATAAATTAATATAAATATGTAAAAATATGTAATAGAAATAATAAGTAATATATAAAATTTATATATAGATATATAAATTTGTAAAATGTAAAATAAACATGTTCCTTATTATGTTCAATTGCCAGCGCTGGTGTGTGTGTGTGAGCGGCTGTGTGCTAAAGTCGAGCGGGAGCCGTTTAAAGCGGTTTACCGTTGAACCGCAGGAATTTCTTGCTTTTCAACCGCGGTAAGAAAAAATCCATACCGTCCCAGCCCTACCTGGAGCTCAACACCAGTCCTGCTGTTATTACCTATTTGCTTGTATTCATTAATATTCACTTGTGTGTGTGCTTATATAAATATCATTAAAAATATTAGGATGCAAGTTATTTACATTTTACAATTTCACTTTTGAGGAAATCTAGTGTTTGATCATGTTTAACCCAACTATGATGACTTCCTCTCTGAGAAACCCAGAAATGTGAAAAGGGTCTATAGTATGAAAGCCTTCTTACCATCATTTTGTCTCCTTTGTCCATTTTGGAAACTGAGATGAACAATTAATTGCAAACTGATCGAGAGCTGTAGGTAAAAGATGCGTGAAGTCGTGCAGGCGCTGATAAATGAACAGTCCAGAATGATCAGAATGAACAGCCTTAAGCCTCCTCCACTGTGACGTCACGGATGGAACGCATTCCAATGTTTGTTTGGATTTGAACCATAAAGATATACACGCGCTTATACTACGACCTAAATGTGGCCTATATGTACTCTTTTTGTCAATAAAAAGAACGTCCTTTTGAGTGTGTAGCAGAAGAGCAAGCTTTGGGACATATACTTCATCTTTAACTCTAGTTAAGTGCATCCCTTCACCATTTAACCTGCCCTGTCAATCATCTTGTCACAGTTCAAATCCTCCACATTCAATTTAATTTAATTTCCTACCGTGTCGTTGTTGATCTGCCATTGGTGGGTCTTTAATGCTCTAGTGTGTTTACAATTTGAATATTGAATATTTTTCACTCAAACCCCAACCTCTTAACCGTCGCATCCGCACATCTTTGCCATGTTTGTAGTTTTTTAACACTTTTTATCCGCGTTTGTAGTTCTAATCGAATCGTTCAACATCAGCCGTTAGAGTTTGCACGGATCTGCACTTCGAAATCTACCCAGAAACAGTCGACAATCCGGGTATCTTTGGAATACTCTTTTCAACAACGGTTTGGGACGTAAGTTACTCATTTTATGTTCGTGTATTATTTAGGACGGAGAGCGAATTGGGACGCACCGATAAATATTTCTCAATATTAAAGAATTAGCAGTGCTCACACACACAGAGACAGATAGCAAGAACAACAACAAAAAAGATAGCAAGAACAGTTGGGCCGATTCCGGTTAGTAGTGGGAAGTTCGGATCGTTTTACTGACTCGGATCTTTGAATCTCGTTCAGCAAAATTAACGAATCTTTTTTCTAGTCATTTCGTTAATTTCAGCAGAATATCATTAAAATGTTGCATGTTAAACATGAGTACCTTTGGAATAGACAATAAGCTAATGCAGCAATGGTCAAACTCTGAGAAGGAAATGATTGAGCTGGATCTTCAGGCTATGTATGGAGTCTGTTAGTTCACCTCCCGATCCAAATCGCTCTTTCTTTTGTCACCTCACATTTAATCAAGTCGTTTCCCTGGAAAGTTTAGTTCACCTCTCGTGTCTTCGGGGTTCGGGCCGTTAGTTCATCTCGTCTCGGTCTTTTGTCACGTGACCGTTTCCCGGTTCAGTGTTTCGCATTTGTACGGTCTATGCTCGCAATATATAATACATCATCGCATTCATATTATTGCCTGCTTGTAATATTTATTATTATAAATGTATCAGAAGATATGTGCAATAAACTTTTATGTTATGCCTGTCCATTAATCTGACCAATGTGTCCAGTCTTCATAGGAAAATCTTATTATACCAGCTAAAAAACTGAACTAAAAAACTACGCACTTGTTTGTGAGGAAGACAAAGCTGGGGAACAGTAGTCCAAAAAAAGCGGGAAGAAGGGAAGAAAATGAGAAGGGGAAGAAGAAAAGAAAGGGTGAAATGTGACGTTGAGAGATATTCCTTCCTATATGTCTTGTCGTGATACCTTTTCCAGTTTCTTCGTGTGGGAAAATCACGCATTTACATTAGACACTGTTTTCTATTGCAGGTGCTCAAGACCGGGGTTCGAATCCAGCTAAAGACAACTTTTTGTACTATTTATAATTGTATTAAATAAACGCATTTTTGAATGCATACTGTCCCAGTGTTAATAAAATATACATATGTAATTCGTTTGTTGTGTTTTTTGATATTCTTTCAAGAAAAAAGAAATGACCAATGGAACAGTGATATTACTATTATTTAGATGTTGTGATATTTTTTGATCTGATTAAGCATTTTTTTAGGTTACATCCAAACAAGACACTTGCAAATCTGTTATTTGTAATGAACAAAGATGCAACCCATTAAATAGTAACCAATTTGCTGAAAAATGTCTGTTACAATAATAAGAAAATGTACAAATTATCGTTTAATATACATGTTTTATTGTTGCAGTGTTATATGAAAGTAAAAATGCAATCACTTGCCAATTTTTTATTTTTATTTTGCAATTATGCCAATAGAACGGTAATGAATGTTAAATAACAATTTAAAAATGTTACATTTTAAAAATCAATAAATAGGTTTTCATAAACAAGAAATAGAAAGTTAAAATGTTAAATATTATTGAACACAAGTATTACCAATGGTGAACTCTTTTGAAACAACTGTTCACACTATATACAATGCTATATACAAAAAAAGGTATACATTTGGAAATGGTTAACCTCCACCAGTTGCATTGACGTTCCTCCCATCACCGAGCCGTTGCCCAGTACAAGCTGCCTTATCCTGCGATAGTCTTGCAGGATCAGAGACCATCTCGACAGGGCTCCCTTGCCTTTTTGGGTGAGCAGTGCAAAGTCTGATGAAGACGGTCTCCACCAGACGGCAACAGTTAGGCCACATCTGGTGGTGCTCTCTACTCCAGGGGTTTGAGTGAGCCTCTTTGGTACTCTGAAGCGTCCAATCAGCATCTCTTTTGGTGTCGAGCTGCTTTCACCACCCCTTGTCCCGGTCATCCAGGTTCTGCCAAAGAGCTATTATGGTGTTGGGGCGGCTGTGTGACCCCGGAGCGCCAGCAGATTTTCTGCCAGCCTGTCCACATGTGGATAATCCGGGACATTTTGGGAGTCAACAGCCTATTAAAAAACACAAACAACTGAAAGGATTGAAAATAATCAAAGATATTTGATATTTGAAATCCAACAAAGAAATTTGCTTTACTGTTGTCAACACATTTGCTTAACAGAAGGACAAAAGGCAGGCCTGTAGGCCGCAGGGGGTGCCACACCTTTTACAGTGGGGGAAGTTTGGTCAGTTTGAATGTTATGTGTGAGTTTGATCTGATTGGTCAGTTTAAAAGAATACATTTGGTTTCGGTCACATGGTCAAGGGATAGATAAAAGAAGATGGGAAACTAGGCTCTCTTCTCTTTTGCTCTGGCTCTTGAAGTCATCTGGGCTTCTTGTCTTTGCTCTCTTCTTCTCTCTCCCCCACTCTCTCTCCTCTTTCTCTCTCTCTCAGGTAACATTGTATTCATGCTGTGTACGATTAATGGTATAAGTATATCATCTCATTCATCCATTTTGAAACTATTTTAAGTGTAACCATAACCAGATTTTGTCATTAAATCCTTTTTATTACAAATACTGTGCTAACTAGTTTTGATTTAGTATTGACTTTGAAGTGCTCCCTATTGCAATACAATATAGTCATATTATAGCAACGCTCTCCCACATATTTTGCTATTGTAACTGCGCTTATCTCCGTCGTTGGTATGAGTTGCAGTGGGTGGAAATAGACAAGAAATGTACAGTTTTCTTCCATCTTTCTGATAACGTTTTTTAGTCTAATGGCAACCCTGTAGATTGAACCATCTACAGGAGTCCACTCTTACAGATGGTGCCGAAACCCGGGATCCCTTGCAGTGAATTGTCTGAAATTTACTTTGATCTGTGTAAGAATGAGGACATTTTTTCACAGTTGATCTTGTGAATGGATTAAAGCTGACCTTCTTTGGGTAAGTCTGTTTTCATTGTTTAATGGTTGAAGGAATTGCATGAAACAGAATTTAGAAGGTTTTAAATAGCTTCAATAGTCCCATTACTGTACAATCAGTGAATACTCAGATAATCTCCTCGGGATGGAAGGGAAAATTTCTAGTGACATATTGTTTGCTTTATGGAGTGAAAAAGTTGAGCCTACCTTGTCCAAACTCAAGAAAGAGTATATTGGAATTAAAAGTTCAGATGATGAAATGTTCAGATATTGGGAATTAAATGGCAGACATCAAAAGAAATCAAAACATGGTGAAATAATTGAGGCGTTAAACTTCATAAGTTGTAAAAGGCTACGTGATGTGACAACACATCTAGTTTCAAGTATAAATGCGAAATGTAAAGAAGTGGATTCTAAAAATGAAGAGGCAGAAAAGTCTGAGGCAAAGATTCAAGATCTTCAAACGCAGCTAGATAACTTACTAGCTGAGCAGTTAGCCCTGACGGAAAAGTGTAAAAAGCACAAAGAAACCATTGCAGATCTCAAGGCTAAGCTAAATGCTAAAAAGCGCATGCCTCCCATAATGCTTAATAGCGATGGGATTAAAAAGCATGTTCACTTCATAGATGAGGTGACTTGCTCTAATGAATCTGAAACGTTTAGTTCAGAAAATGCCCAAGAAAGTGTGCCTATTTCAGTTCTTAAGCGGGTGCAGCAACGGAATAGCGCAGTGTCGTGTACCAGAACGCATGGTTTGCAAGCATTAGAAGGTCATTATCCTCATACTCCAGCAGAACCTAGCAAGCAACCCCATGACCAAAAGAACAGGTTTTGCAGATCTTGTCAGAAAATAGGGCATGGCGATTTGAAATGCTGGTCGCTGGGTCGAGGTCGGCCTCCTCCGTATTTTCTGAAAAATAGGAAATTACTTTCTAAGGGAAAAGATCAGCGCTCATTTGCAGGTAAGACTCTCAGTGAGCTAACTGCAGTGTTCATGCAAGGCCTTCAGCTATTAACTTCACTTGCGAGCGGGTTAGCAGCCTCTTAGCAAGGAGTTTAATAGTAAAACATCCAGATTGCAATGATCCTGTCTGTATTTTCGAATTTGTAATTGTATAACACATTGTGCGCATTGATTACACAGTATGGTTGTTTGTGTTACAAGATACACATAGACTAGTCAAGTTTATTCTTTAAAACACATGATTGCTTTACTGTAAGTTATGAAACACTTAGGATAAAGGCTGTAGATGCTGTGCATTCTAGGCCATGTATCTTGTGTAAATTGGAATAACTTTAATACTGGAATTGTACAGCAATTTCAAGTTGCATGTGTGTCTATGTTGAATTTGTTAGTCTCCGAATTGGAAACTCTGCTATTCCCGATATAGCTGCAGTTAAACCCAGTACAGGAGCATAGAATTGCCATGTGGCTACAGTGTGAATTACAATTGCATTAACCATGAGAATGTTTTCATCACAGCGCAGGATTCAAGAACTCCAAACTTTGCATTTTATCATGCTCCTTAACAAAAACATTGGTGTGAGAGGAATTGAGCCAGGTCACATCTCATACTCACATTCACATACTGGCTGCCTGTTTTACAACAGGGCTAAATTTGCATCACAATTGTAAACCTCCTCACCAGTGTTTGGACATGATTTACACATAGCCACAGCTAAATTCAGTCACATAAATTTGATTTTCACACAAAGTCAAATCTTCATCTGCCTCACAAAATGTCTTTACATCTAGACTGTATTACTACTGTGAATTTCTTCAAGTTATTGTTTGTTTTGTTTCTTTCTTTTGATTTACTAAATCAGGTATTATTTGTCTCACCAATTTAAATATCAAAAGGGTATTTCTCATCCTTACCTAGTGAAAAATATTTTATCAGTGTATTGTAAAAATGCATTTGATTTTGAATTTTGTTGATTTTGAGTTCTGAGACTTTGTATTTTGTCAATGTAACAATGTACATTGTAACAATGTAACAATGGTTTTGGACATTAATTCAATTGAATTTCTGTATTTGGTTACACAATATTTTGCTGATACTCTTAATGAAAGAAGGGTGTAAACCCAACAATGTGATTGTTGTTTTGTTATGATGCAGATTATTTAAAGGTTTCTAGAAATAATGTAAGAGCTTGTGAGATCTTCTTTTTATTCTAAACCTTGACCACTTTATTAAGTACATCGATTTAAAGGCTTATTGCCAGAGAATATTTTAATCTGACCATATCAAACTTCTGACCAATGACAAATGCCAATGACCAAATGACAAATGACAAAAGTGTATGCTATTTTGCTGTTTGTTGGGCTATTTGTTACAGATTCCTGCTGCTCGAATTCACCTCCTGTGTTCTGCCTCAGAAAGAGAGACAAGCGTTTGTTCTCATCTTCAGTGACTGTTCTTGAGGTGTGAGGTATTCAATGGACGTTTTGCATATCAGTGATCAAAGAGATTGCACCACACCATTTGATGAAGTTCTCAAGCAGGTGTAAGGACTGACAGACTGTTTTTTCCAACATGCCTGGACGACAAGTCTGAAGATGACATCTACACAACGGAAAGCATGTCTTTGTTGACTGTGTCACCTCTGGACATTTTATGAATGTGGCCAAATGTGCCAAGGGGGGACTGAAAGGATTGAAAATAATCAAAGATATTTGATATTTGAAATCCAACAAAGAAATTTGCTTTACTGTTGTCAACACATTTGCTTAACAGAAGGACAAAAGGCAGGCCTGTAGGCCGCAGGGGGTGCCACACCTTTTACAGTGGGGGAAGTTTGGTCAGTTTGAATGTTATGTGTGAGTTTGATCTGATTGGTCAGTTTAAAAGAATACATTTGGTTTCGGTCACATGGTCAAGGGATAGATAAAAGAAGATGGGAAACTAGGCTCTCTTCTCTTTTGCTCTGGCTCTTGAAGTCATCTGGGCTTCTTGTCTTTGCTCTCTTCTTCTCTCTCCCCCACTCTCTCTCCTCTTTCTCTCTCTCTCTCTCTCTCTCTCTTTCTCTCTCTCTCAGGTAACATTGTATTCATGCTGTGTACGATTAATGGTATAAGTTTATCATCTCATTCATCCATTTTGAAACTATTTTAAGTGTAACCATAACCAGATTTTGTCATTAAATCCTTTTTATTACAAATACTGTGCTAACTAGTTTTGATTTAGTATTGACTTTGAAGTGCTCCCTATTGCAATACAATATAGTCATATTATAGCAACGCTCTCCCACATATTTTGCTATTGTAACTGCGCTTATCTCCGTCGTTGGTATGAGTTGCAGTGGGTGGAAATAGACAAGAAATGTACAGTTTTCTTCCATCTTTCTGATAACGTTTTTTAGTCTAATGGCAACCCTGTAGATTGAACCATCTACAGGAGTCCACTCTTACACAATCAATGAAATTACTACATCACAACTGTTTGATGCATAATGCTGTTATTTTCCTTTTGACACGATCTGTATAGTACAAAGCACTAGAGAAATAAAGCTGACTTGATGCATATCTGCTGCTTACTAATGACTTTAGGCTGTACTTTTAAATGTAGAATATGTGGAAAGCCTGGATTTAAAGCACTGGATGTTAATTCATCACTGTTTGAATTATTTTACTTGATTCGAAAGAAACACAAAGGAGTGGTATTTACCATCTCTCCATCATCATCATCATCATCATCATCATCATCATCATCATCATCATCATCCTCTGGCTCTGAGGAGAGAGGAGAGAGACAGCAGTCCCTGAGGGTCCATCTGATGAAGGAGACTGAGTGAGGCCATGTGTGGGGTCAGGGGCCAGTGAAGGGGACTTACAAGACCCATAAAAGGCACTTAAAACGTCGTTACAAAGTCCATCTCACCACAGTGACTCTACAATAATTTTACGATGCGACGACAATAGTTTTTGTGCGCAAAAAAAATCAAAATAACACCTTTATCCAACTTGTTCTTGTCTTCCGTGTGTGCCTCCACGACGCATGCGCGAGAATATGACGTAGCGCCGGGGTTCGGGAATCCATGAAATGCGCACTTTAGTCCGATTTTGAGCACTACGCCGAGACCTAAAGCACGATCAATGTAGAATCCAAAAGCTTAGACACGCGCGTCTTCCTCTGCTTGTAAACAAATCGCTTCTGGGTCATGTGTCCGAACGCCGGATCTGCGTCATATTCTCGCGCATGCGTCGTGGAGGCACACACGGAAGGAAAGGACAAGTTGGATAAAGGTGTTATTTTAATTTTTTTTTGCGCACAAAAACTATTGTCGTCGCATCGTAAAATTATTGTAGAGTCACTGTGGTGAGATGGACTTTGTAACGACGTTTTAAGTGCCTTTTATGGGTCTTGGGAGTGTAAATGTACTGAATGCCAATGGAGGCCTATCTGAAGCCTTTCTCAGCATCAGCTTTCAACAAAAATATCTTCATTTGTGTTCCGAATATGAACGGAGGTCTTACGGGTCTCGAACGACATGAGGGTGAGTAATTAATGACAGAATTTTCATTTTTGGGTGAACTAACCCTTT
This sequence comes from Gobio gobio, assembly GCF_949357685.1. Classification (NCBI taxonomy): domain Eukaryota; kingdom Metazoa; phylum Chordata; class Actinopteri; order Cypriniformes; family Gobionidae; genus Gobio; species Gobio gobio. The sequence continues at coordinate 17,093,866 of NC_137116.1, forward strand.
AACAGTCGAGAAATATTGCTGTAGCCCATTGACGCATATTCAGCTCTTACCTCGGCTCGCATTCAAGTGCCGCCCGCGCTGCTGTGGACAGTAAATCCCGCCTCCTTCAATTTGATTGGATTTCGCAAACATTTTGACTTTGACGAGCGATTTTACACCACTGAGACACTGGGACTGAGCAGGCTATAGATTAGAGTTTTGCATGGAGTTTTGCCTCAAGTGGGCTGCGCGGGCCATTCGTCTGGGCTGACGGAAGGATATAGGCTACGTAGTTTTACTATAATTTATTCTTCATATATATTTACATAGCAATGGGCCGGCCCACATTTTCCAGCGGCCCACCAGGAAAAAGCCCGGTATGCCAGATGGCCAGTCCGCCCCTGGGAGAACGGATCAGCCTCAAACGCCACATGTCTCTCTGCAGCTTTATATTGGACTCCTCAGGACACGCACCAATCAATGCGCAGACCACGCCCAGATCAGTGAATGAACACAGGTGGCAGCCATTTACCTATCAGGCAAGAAAACACAGGAGGGGAGAAAGACTCCAATAACATTCTGTAACAGAAACAAAAATGTGAATACGTCCTTGGACCTAAAACACCCCCACCAATATTTTTTTTCTATATTCCCCCAATATAGAAAAAAACCCTTTCTTATTTTTCAGCACTACACCCTGGACAGTGCATCCGCTACAACATTTTCAGTGCCTTTTTGATGCCTAATATCCAGGTTGTATTCCTGTACAACTAACGCCCATCGCATCAAACGCTGGTTGGCATTGCACATACGGGAAAGAAACGTCAGAGGGTTATGGTCGGTGAAAACAATAATAGGCACACTACTACCTCCACTACTACCACTACTACCTCCTAAATAAACTTCAAAGTGTTGGAGCGCCAGCACTAAGGAAAGAGCTTCCTTCTCAATTGTGCTATAATTACTTTGGCACTTCGAAAACGTTTTAGAAAAATAGCACACCAGATGATCAATGCTAGGGGTGTAACGATTCATCTACTACATCGATGTATCGATTTATATTCCTATGATCTAACTACATCGATCTGTGCTCGGCAAGTTGGCCTTCCGGACGACATATATCGATCTAACATCGTTTTAAAAGGTAATCAATCGATTGTATCGATAATAGGAAATAACGCATTGGATTTAAGCACGTCAGACTTTATATGGATGTTTTTTCTTAGCACTTTTAATAATAAAGGAGTTAAACGTTACTCGATTCAGTCTGCCTATCTGTGACATCATCGCCACGCACCAGCAGCAGCGCTAAGAAAACAAAACATAGCATGGCGGATGGCAGAGGAGAAACCAACCAGCGAGACATTATCAAGCCACCAGGAGAAAGAGCTACCTGTACTATCAACCCTGGCTAAATGTTACCTGTGCATTCCTGACACCAGTGTGCCAGCAGAGCGAGTTTTAGTACAGCTGGCGACATAGTGAACGCACAGAGAAGTGTTCTGCGGTCAGATCATGTTGATCAGTTGATATTTTTGAAAAAAAAATCTGTAGAGTCATTGAAGAGTAGTTGGTTACATTTTATCTTTTGTTAAATATTGTTTGTTTATTAAACTGAGAGTAGTAGCAGGTTCAGCCAGTTTATTCAACCTGAAGAAATGTTAGTTGCACTTTATTTTTGATATTAATATTGTATTTGTATTATTTTAATGTTGAAAAACAACAGCAAAAGTAGCAGGTAAACCTACTATTAATTAAACCTGAAGAGAAGTTAGTTGCACTTTATTTTTGATATTAATATTGTAATATTTTTATGTTGGAAAACAAAAGCAGAAGTAGCAGGTTAACCTACTGTTGAAATGTTGGTTGCACTTACTGTGCTTTTATTGAAAATGTATTGAATATTGAAAATGAGAGCAGAAAAGGTTAACTTCCTGTTAATTCAACCTAAACTGTTGGTTGCACTTTATTCAGATAAAATTTGAATGCATTTGCCATTAATTGTTGTTTACTTGTTTGTTTATATCCATAATTAATTGATACCTGATTCCCTTACAAGAAACAAAAGGAATCCAGGAAACTTCACCTGCACTGACCAGTATCCAGATATTTATTTCAGTCACACAATTTTTGACTAAAAAGTTACTGAATCGATTTCAAGTCACTGAATCGTTTTGGATCGTATCGTTCTAAATTAACCAATATCGTCCTTGAATCGTATCGACAACCTCAAATCGTGATACGAATCGAATCGTTGTTAAAACGAATCGTTACACCCCTAGTAGATACCCCATTAGCGACTGTTTCTATGGCGGCGCGTCGACGTGCCTGGAGCGGTCGAATGAGACATCTATGTGTACACATCTATGGGTTTAACTTGCAGCCGGCCTGTGACCGTGACGCCGGGGCGCGTCTTTTAATCACACAAATCAATCGTTTGACCTCGGAACAGTTGGAATACTTGAACTTTTTCAATAAAGTGTGCCCGTTGTCTGTAATATTCTGTGTTGTATCTCATATAACGCACATGGGCAGGTTTAGGGGCGGGGTTGGGCTACTGTTTGTGTCTGAATAGCATAAATAAAAATAAATAAATGTAAATAAAACTATGCTGGCTGATTAAATTGAGAATCATACTCCAACATGTCATAATGGAAAAATGATAACCCAATAAATAATTTAATCATGATAACATTCACGTTGATAGCAGCGATAGCAACCAAAACGTTACAATTTCACATTTTTCTGGAGAGATCTGAAAAATCTTCGCAACAACGAGCAAGCGAGTGATTATGTACATTCACTGAGTGAATATTATGAAAATAAAATATATATTTCTCGCTAGAAATGTAATCAAAACTTATTTTCATGCAGAAACTAACTCAAAATACTGATTTTTTCCACTAAAATGAGAGAAATGTCCGCCATGTTTTTTGTTCTCACGGCTGGAATCTTGAAAGTCACGTGACTTGGACGCAAAACAAGAGGAAAAGAATAGGCAAAAAAAATGTAACAGTCATACAATTCAAGGGCCATTATTGCAACCCCTCTAAGTTTTGCACTTTGGACCAATGTAGTCAGGGTACGTTTTTATATGAGACTGGGTTGTCATTTTATATATATTTTATGTTTTTCTCTAAATTGAGATTGTCAGCCAAAATGTATTCATTGTTAGCTCATGTGTTTCATTTAGTTCATATTGCACTCTAAAGGGAGATTGTTGTAACTAAAGCAATTCATAAATTCATATAGGTAATTCAGGCACTTTAAAAGAAATTTGTCAATTGTGCATTAAAGATTGCTACTGTCAATGTTAAAATTTATTCAGGCTTACTACAGAACAGTAATGCAAAGTTATTACATTAGCCTGTATATTAAAAATATGCTTATTGTCACACTATTTATGGTGTAGGCCTTCTAGATTGCAAATGTGTATTTATTAGTGTATAGGTTTATGGACATTTGTATACAATTTGCGCAGATGTCTAATGTGTGTTTGTTTGTTTGTTTTATTCAGCTCTTACGGTGTTTTTTCTGGAAATTAAACCCTTTACAAACATCAGTTCCTGAGAGTAATTGCATCTGTTCAGCCGGGAATGCTACAGTAAGAGCTTCACCCAGAAGAACAACAGCTTCACCTCATCCATCCTACCACACATCTGAAAGCTGTCTAATGGTAATCAAAGAACTTGATGCTATGATTTAGTCTGTGGCACTCCTGTTAAGAAAATGGATGCATCTGAAAATAAAGACCCAGACCAGCAGGTAGAGGCTCCTCATAATGGAACGGAAGAGGAGGAGCTTCACCGTTCTGGTCGTCAACGGAACCTCACGGAGAAGATGCGTGCATATAAACAGGAGGAGGCACTGAAAAGGGAGAAAAGATTGATTCAGCTGTACGAACAATGGAAGGACCATGCTCGCAAGACAAGGGAAGAGCTAAAAACAGACATTAGTGAAAGCCAACTGGTAGTTCTTATTAATACACTTGAGAAGGCAAGGCAAAGGCAAGTTTATTTGTATAGCACATTTCACTATCTACGTATACATTTCTATGGGCTTACCCCTCGGCGTCATGAAATCGCGCTGAAGAAGTCTCGTTCAGAACACATCGCGATGCTTGGCATCAGTTCACGTGTCCCACGTGTTGGTGAGTAGTCATAAATTATGTCCTAATGTTTGATATAAAGTATTTTCTGCTTGTTGTTATTGATCAGATTATGTTCAGTCACTGCATCATATCTTTCATCTCCACTCAGGCTTCACATTTCTTTGCTTTCTAAATCAACACACCTTAGGGTGATTAAACACTGTCACGTGACGTGCTATAGACCTTGCTATAAAACATATTTCATATTTTTAATATTTAATAATAACTACTTGTGTAGTTCCAACGTGGCATTTGTAGTAGAAGCACAATAAAAACACTTGCAATGCTTTTACCACAGTATTGGTAGTTTTAATGTGATGTTTGTTGTAAATAGACAGTAAACACAACACTTACCATGCTTGAAATGCCTTTTAATGTTAAATCCAAATATTGTAATGTAATAGTACTTTTTACTGTATATAATATATGTATTATATATGATGACTTTTTTTCTCTCTCTCTTTTTTTTACCTGGAAAGAACAAAAGGGCCTTTCGGACTCAGTCAGCCCATTCTTGTTCATGGAGAAGTAACAGAGAAGACCGAAAGAAGCAACAGCAAATATTTGCAATGGTAAGTAAGTGTTGGTTTGAACTCTTTATCAAGCATTTGTGGTTACTTAAACATATTCTTACAAACCGCATGGCTCAATCAGTAAGAACATATTCTCTAAGACTTAATAATTCACAAGATTTAACAAGTTGTCAAATTCATATGATACTCGTACATATACTCGTACATAATCCTGCAGCTTTTACTCCGACTTCTGCCATTGGCTACTGCCTCAATTCCTGTACATATTTATCATGATTTTTGTAAATCAGTTGCGCCCCTTCTTGGAAAGTAGTCGGATGTCCCACACACTGTCAGAAAGTTTATATTAAGTCCAATGTTTTCTTTAAAATTATTACAAATTGGGCCCTGTCTGTTCATGCAATATTAGATGTCTCTTCAGACCTCATAACCTACCTCTGTTTGCAAGAATGCTCACATGACATCAGATATTCGATTATTTTGTCATAATCAGATCAGTTGTACTGAAAAGTGTGAAGTGACGTGTGGCCAAGTATGGTGACCCATACTTGGAATTTGTGCTCTGCATTTAACCCATCCAAGTGCACACACACAGTAGTGAACACACACACACACACACACACACACACACACACACACCGTGAACACACAGCCAGAGCGCTGGTATTCACTCCCCCCACCGACAATTCCTGCCGGACCTGAGACTCGAACCCGCAACCTTTGGGTTGCAAGTCCAACTCTCTAAACATTAGGCCATGACTGCCCCATAGCGTACTGCTGATAATGTCCTGTTTGCATGTAAATCATTTACGTGATCAAAAGATCAAGTGAATAATCATGAATAATCAACATTTTTAAACAAATTCATATGTGCTATTAAAGATATACTTTCAATAATGGAAATGCACACATATCAGTGAACTGTATTTAACATTTAATTATGCAACACTTTTTACAGAAGGAAATCCTACAGTTATGTAAAGGGACATCATCATCATGTCCTGTCCTGGGCACACTGGGCAACATGTGTCCTCCAACATATTCGATCTGTGGCCACGTTCTTCACATCTTCTCATGGAACACCTGCATTCTTCAGGTCTTCACGAAACATCTGTCTCATGTCTTCCTTGGTCTTCCCTGTCTCCTGCGTCTTCCTGGTGGTGTCCACTTCATAACTGTTTTGGGGTGTTGTTGTTTGGGCATGCGTAGGATATGTCCAGTGAGGTGCACCCTTTGCTATGTCACAGTTTCTCAAAGTCTTCACGTGGAGTACCACTCCTCTTCATGATCTCTTCGATATATGCAGAACCAATATTCATAAACTGTACTTGATGTCTGCTTATGCCTTTATCAAAAAAGCATCAGTGCTCATCAGGAGTTTTAGTAAAGGACAAATGTATTGCCATCCACTAGTTCTAGTCATGCAGCGACTTCATGATGCTATAGTCCAATGTATATATCTGCATTTGTATATAGCGGGTGTTTGTTCGAACAAATGAAGATAGTGAGAGTGAATACCTTTTGAAATCAATGTTTATTCATTAAACCTTTTATTACAGTGGTCACTATAGTAAATCACTACCTTGTTAATGTAAATGTAATATTAATGTATTTTATAGAAGAATTTTCTTACTGAAAATGGTTAACATTTATAATAATCTTTAACTATTTGAATTGGCCTTTCATTTATTTACAATAAAAGTGAACAATAATCACAAGGAAATAGTATTAAAGTTGAGAATGTACATTTTTTTTTTTTGCCTATTTATTTTTTTAAGGGAAGAAACAAATATATTTTCAGATAATAAAGTCGCACCTCATGTCTTGGTTTGTACTTCATAATGGTTATTTTTTTGAAAAGTTATGTTTCAATATATTTCTCTCTCTCTCTCTGTATATATATATATATAAAACTGATCTTCTTTATACTGTTGTGGAGTAGTTTGGGCACTACATTTGTCTTTGAAATGATTGACATTAAATATTGGAATATGCTTATAAAATTGTGTGCATTCATTATGCTTTTGTTACATTTATTTTAATTCAGTTCAGATGAAGAATGGCATAAAGAAGTGATTCAATATACATATATATAATCACTTCTTATTTATTCACATATAATACACACACACACACACACACACACACACACACACAATAAATGTATATTAGTAGATGCATTTATCTTTAGTTACAAAAACTGCAACTACCCGTGCTGTTGTAGCTTATAAATATTTAAGAAATAAATATTTAGCAGCCTAAATAGTAAATATTTAAGGAATCTAGCCCTTCAGTTGAAACCGGATGAGATCTGTCATCATTTACCATAAATGGACAAGTAAGTGTGACGCCTCTGTTCTGCTGCGTTGTCATTGGCTGTGACTTTATCGCAGAACTCGCTGTGATTGGGCTGTCTTTTAACCCATATAAAACGGCGTTTCACGTTACAAAGTATGTTTTGATGTTTTTATTACGTTAATAATGCGTTAAGTTAATTATAAAGTGTCGCTATGTTGTGAGAAATTACTCCTTTACCGAGATCCCAACCCTAACCCTAAGCATTTCTGCACACTTCAATGAACTACAGCGCCATGTTTCCCATTGCATTTGTACAATGACAGAGATGTATGGGTAATGTAGTTTAAAACGTTTAATAATGAAACAATAAATGCTAAGTAAATGACATCTTTAATGGACAACTGGATATCTAAATATGTTCATTGTGTAAACCTTTATGACATATATGAGGGGCAGGTTGAAATTTTATATTTTACTGTGAGCACTTTTAGAAAACCTTTATGCCAGCTTTCCATATCTGTCTGAAAACTGTGCCCAACATTATTTAGAAAACATAGCATAAGCAGTTGTCCTGACAATTTTCTCTGTGATACAATAACCAGACTTTGAGTAACAGCCATTTGAAATGTGCTTTTTTTTGCTCTTCCAGGGGCCTCCATTGGGTCCCTGAGGGCGGAAGGGCAGTACAACATACACAGATCTATTTTCCTCATCATGGACAACAAACTTTGAGTCACATTTAAATATCAGAGTATTTTCTCTTTTCTATTCTAACATCATGCTTGTATTAGGTTTTGATGGGTATTGTGAGACCATCTGATGAAATGCAGAAATATTTGAAAGAAATGTTGTAATATAATTATTATTAATATTTATTTTTTCTTTTATGGATAAACACCAATAAATATAATGTATGAACCCGCAACAATTTGCAATTATCCAGTTTCCAGTGTAAACAAAAACTATTCATATGTACACTTCACTATTATTATTAAATATAGGACAATGCACCAATAGCAAAAGAGACATTGCCAAAATTTCATGTATTTTCACATACCTGACATCGGTAATGTGCATGCTTTAATTTTTATTGCAGTACTAGATGTACCAGATTTATCAACATGGATCATCTTCAGTTAAGCTTGAAGTGTTTGTAATCCTGTCCTTTATTTCTGGCATTTAAAACTGGCATAATTGTCACAGCATGCAAGTATATGCAACTTTTTGGTGCATTGTACCAAATATAATATAACCAGATAAAAAAGGTTTATGTCTCAAGTAAAAGAATCTTGGTAATTAATTAGATAACCTAAATAAACTTGTGAAATGTGTATTTACTTTCCAAACACCATACACAATATTCACCATATTTTATCACTCAACTCTTTATTGGAGGATACAGTATACAGTTGATAAAGTAGCATAAAGACAAATGAGATTCAAGATAAATAAAAATGGGTCTTCAAAAATACATTAAGATCATATTAATCCATTCACAGCTGCTGAAGCCACACAAATAAGTGCCACAGAATCCAATACAGTCAACTATGATACAGAAAACAGATTTGATATTGTGTTGAAAAATAATGATTCATTATCACAGCTAGACTGGTTTCTTGCTCTTCCCTCTATCATGTTCATGTTCTATCTTGTTCTTCTTCTTCTAAACAATTAGCTTACTTGTACCCTACAGTGTATAATTGATAAACAGATGATGTGGTCACTGATGTGGTGTAGCCTTTTCTCAACCAGAGGAAGAAGTTCTAACATCCCATAGTCAGGCATTCTCCAGTCCTGGTCTAAAAGTAAAACAAAAACACAATTCAAAATAAGTTTAATGTACAGTCAGGTTAGCATATATTCTATATGATTTAAGCAGTGGTGGGCTACTCTGGCCCTCAGTGTCCACTGTCCTGCAGATTTAGCTCCAACCTCAAACCCCCCTGCCTATAATTATCTAGAAGTAAACATGAAGACTTTAGTTACAAATTTTCAGGCGTGCTCGATTAGGCTTGGAGGTAAACTCTCCATTTCAAAAGGGCCAGAGTTGCCCATTCCTGATTTAAATTTACAAAGCCGCAGTCAGTACATTATATAATATACACATTGAAGCATTATGTATATAATATTGCAGCACATAATATTAGCCAAGTACTGAACAAAAACTATTTTACCCATATCTACAGCAACCTTTTAAACAGCAGATCTTTAAAAATATATTTTAGAAAGGCATGGTCTCTACTTAGCCTTTGCCAGTGATGCTAGATTTCTTTTAAGACAACATACTCTTCTGTCACTTGTTTCAAGAGCATCACTTGTGATAGCCTGGACATTGTAAAATTGTTAAAATATAGCAATACAAATTTCATGGAAAAATTAAGAAATAGGTACAGAGGCACAAGACTTACCATGCTTATGAAGCACCCATGGCCATGCACAGTTCTCAGAGACTGGAGTTTTTGCCTCTTGTATTCCTCCTTGGCTGCACATTAGTCTTTTCCTGTAGAATCTTCTGAAGTGTGTGCCTTCTCTTGCTATCCATCTTAAAACACAAATGCAATGTGTTTTAGTCTGTGGAGTATAAGAAATAAGTATAAAAAAATTAATAATAATTCAAAGAACATCTACTATTTGATTCCTAATATATGCCACAACTCAATATCTTCCAAAGCTACCCAGAACCACCCATGGTCTACAAAACAGAGAAAACCCAGGGCCCGTATTCATAAAGATTCTAAGAGTCCTCTCAGAAAACTCCTAATTTAGCTTAAAAACTTTTACGTAGGAGTCTTAGCTTAAGAGCTATTCGGGACCGATCTGAGAGCAACTCTGAGCAAGGAGAATACAAAAACTTTTATCTTAATGAAGAGGCGGGGCTGACCCCGTTGCTACGTATGACACAGTCTTTTGAAGACTGTGATTGGTTGGTTGTCCAAAAAGGGGAAAAAAGGAGTGCTTTTAAGTATAGGGTCTATTCTAAGCCTTCACTTTGAAATTACAAGCGCAAATTGTCCTATTTTACCGTTCTCTCTCACTCACACACACACACACATACACACACACACACATTATATATATGTACACTGAAAAATTAAATTAAGCATAATTAATTTGTGCTCGTTTAAATAATTTAAATTTAGTTTTTTGATTTTAATTTTAAAAAATGAATTGGTTTTATGGGAATTGCATGTGTTTTTGTTTAAATTGAGATCAAATAAATTGATTGCGACCACTTACGATAACATTTTTTAGTAAATTCAACAAATCATTTTTTTCAGTGTATATAAATCCTTTTATTATTTACCATGCTGTTAATTTCCTATAAGGTATTTGATTGGCTTAGAGGTAAAAACATTGTTCCACTCTTTCCAGTTCCACTGATTGCTGGCATGTCTATTTAATTGGTGGTTTGAAAGTTGGATTTAATGCAACAAACATGATCCCTGCACGATCGAATCTATAGCGTCTTATTAAGTCACTGTCATCCATTGTCTGCAACACATTTCTTCTCCCTCTTCGTCTTTCTGCCATTTTCTCCGCTGCTAAAGAAACTCTAAAGCCTCTTAAAAGTCCTCGTCCGTGCTCCTAACAAATTTGACCTTAAGACCTCTTTTAAGGGTTAAGATGCTTTCTGAATTACTTTTTTCTTTACTAGGATTTTTTAGTTAATTTTAAGAGTAAACGCCCACATTTCTAAGAATTTTCTTAGAATTTTGTCACTAGGAGCTACTCTTTGCATTAAGATTCTTTATGAATACGGGCCCTGGAGTTTATATCAACTAAATGCTTTTTATCACACTTTAAGAATTGAAGGCCAAAAGTCCAGTTCCAGCCTTTATGCTAAAAGGCAATCATTGTAATAATAATTGTATCAAAAAGGGAAACAGATATTTACCATTTTAGATAAATCCAAGATACAGAACCTCATTTGCTCATTTTAGGATTTATAAAAAGATTTACACATGAATAATAGTGCATATTTTATCAGAGTAGAAAGAATGATCACTGCTGAAATAAATAGTTCTTTAAGAAATCAACATCAAATTCTGTACTACATATTACAGCATTGCTTCAATACAAGACATACCAATGGACTTGCGCACTTTTCTGTCGTCTTTGGGCACAAGATGGCCATGTTCCTTCCTCACCCTAAACAAAGGACTTATTCGATTAGCTTCCTTCGATATAAGGTCTGGTCTTTCTTCTCTGCTGTAAAACAAGAAAGCCTTACTTACTCTATGTGCAATTACTATTGTTTTTGAAACATATCAATTAAGACAGTTACAATACGATTCAGGGGAGCATTTGATGAGTAAATACTGATATAGTAAAATATTCTAGAAACTTTACCTGAAGGGCTGATTCGCTGCGACTCACTAGTAGCTCTTGTGAGGGTTGGCTCTTAAAAGAACTGTTGAGTTTGATATTGTAGAGATCTAAAAAAAAATAAAAAAAATAAAAGTAATCTGCAAGTATTCCTGCAAGACAGAAAGAAAGGAAATTTCATTACATTGCATGCAAGTTGTGAGTTCATGCATAACTCTGTTTCTTTCTGTAAAAAGTGTTGCATAATAATGTTAAATACATTTATATAATAAGTTCACTGATATGTGTGCATTTCCATTTTTGAAAGTATATCTTTAATAGCACACATGAATTTGTTTAAAAATGTTGATTATTCTCTTGATTTTTTTGATCACATAAATGATTTACATTATCAGCAGTACAACTGATCTGATTATGACAAAATAAACGAATATGAAGAGACATCTAATATTGCATGAACAGACAGGGCCCAATTTGTAATAATTTTAAAGAAAACATTGGACTTAATATAAACTTTCTGACAGTGTGTGGGACATCCGACTACTTTCCAAGAAGGGGCGCAACTGATTTACAAAAATCATGATAAATATGTACAGGAATTGAGGCAGTAGCCAATGGCAGAAGTCGGAGTAAAAGCTGCAGGATTATGTACGAGTATATGTACGAGTATCATATGAATTTAACAACTTGTTAAATCTTGTGAATTATTAAGACTTAGAGAATATGTTCTTACTGATTGAGCCATGCGGTTTGTAAGAATATGTTTAAGTAACCACAAATGCTTGATAAAGAGTTCAAACCAACACTTACTTACCATTGCAAATATTTGCTGTTGCTTCTTTCGGTCTTCTCTGTTACTTCTCCATGAACAAGAATGGGCTGACTGAGTCCGAAAGGCCCTTTTGTTCTTTCCAGGTAAAAAAAAGAGAGAGAGAAAAAAAGTCATCATATATAATACATATATTATATACAGTAAAAAGTACTATTACATTACAATATTTGGATTTAACATTAAAAGGCATTTATAGCATGGTAAGTGTTGTGTTTATTGTCTATTTACAACAAACATCACATTAAAACTACCAATACTGTGGTAAAAGCATGGTAAGCATGATGTAATGTCCTTTTACTGCACCTGCATCACATTAAAACTACCAATACTGTGGTAAAAACATTGCTGTTTTTATTGTGCTTCTACTACAAATGCCACGTTGAAACTACACTAGTAGTTATTATTAAATATTAATAATATGATATAAAAATATGAAATATGTTTAACGGTCTATAGCACGTCACGTGACAGTGTTTAATCACCCTAAGGTGTGTTGATTTAGAAAGCAAAGAAATGTGAAGCCTGAGTGGAGATGAAAGATATGATGCAGTGACTGAACATAATCTGATCAATAACAACAAGCAGAAAATACTTTATATCAAACATTAGGACATAATTTATGACTACTCACCAACATGTGGGACACGTGAACTGATGGCAAACATCGCGATGTGTTCTGAACGAGACTTCTTCAGCGCGATTTCATGACGCCGAGGGGTAAGCCCATAGAAATGTATACGTAGATACCCCATTAGCGACTGTTTCTATAGTGGCGCGTCAACGTGCCTGGAGCGGTCGAATGAGGCATCTACGTATACACATCTATGGGTTTAACTTGCAGCCGGCCTGTGGCGTCTTCTTCATTGTGACACCGGGGCGCATCTTTTCTTCACACAAATCAATCGTTTGACCTCGGAACAGTTGGAATACTTGAACTTTTTCAATAAAGTGTGCCCGTTGTCTGTAATATTCTGTGTTGTATCTCATATAACGCACATGGGCAGGTTTAGGGGCGGGGTTGGGCTACTGTTTGTGTCTGAATAGCATAAATAAAAATAAATAAATGTAAACAAAACTATGATGGCTGATTAAATTGAGAATCATACTCCAACATGTCATAATGGAAAAATGATAACCCAATAAATAATTTCATCATGATAACATTCACATGTGTTGATAGCAGCGATAATAATAATAATAATAATAAATTTTATTTATATTGCACTTTACATTTAAAACAATCTCAAAGTGCTACAGAGTCAAGAGTTAAAATTAAGTTTAAACAAATTAAAAGTAAAAATTAAACATGTCAGTTGTATGCTTTTCTAAAGAGATGTGTTTTTAAGTCTTTTTTAAAAACATCTGTAGTCTGTGGGGCCCTCAGGTGGTCAGGGAGGGTGTTCCACAGCCTGGGGGCAGCAGAAGCAAAAGCCCTATCACCCATACTGCAGAGCTTGGTTCTGGGGGTTTGGAGGGTGTGTGAGGTTCCAGACCGGGTGCGTGAGGAGGTCTGGGGGGTGAGGAGTTCCTGTAGGTAAAGGGGGGCATGTCCATGAATGCACTGGTGAGTGAGGAGTGAGACCTTGTACTCAATTCTGAGTGGGACTGGGAGCCAGTGTAGGGATTTCAGAATGGGGGTGATGTGGTCATGCTTGCGCACCCTCATCAGGATCCTGGCAGCGCTGTTCTGTATGTACTGGAGTCTCTGGATGCTCCTGCCAGAGATCCCGATGAGGAGTGCATTACAGTAGTCCAGCCTGGAGGAGACAAAGGCATGGATGAGCTTCTCTGCATCTGGTAGGGTGAGTGTTGGACGGAGTTTGGCGATGTTCTTGAGGTGGTAAAATGATGTCTTACTGAGGTGTTTGATGTGGGTGTCAAAGGTGAGTTGTTGGTCCATTTTAACACCCAAGTTGGTGACAGATGTGGAGAGGGAGATGGTTTCGCCGTAGAAATTGATATTGGTGATGGTGGAAGAGCGGAGCTGATGTGGTGTGCCAACCAGGATGGCCTCCGTTTTGGAACTGTTGAGCTGTAGAAAGTTGAGCTTCATCCAAGCCTCTATCTCCTCCAGGCAGTTAGTCAGTGTAGAAGTTGGCAGAGGAGCAGAAGAAGTGGGGGTTGTCTTGAGGTAGAGCTGTGTGTCATCCGCATAGCAGTGAAATGCTATGCCATGGCTGCTAATGATATTGCCAAGGGGGAGCATGTAGAGAGAAAAGAGGGTGGGGCCCAGCACAGAGCCCTGAGGAACACCGCAGATGACGTTGTGGGTGTGTGATTTGGCTTTGCCCAGGGCGACATGCTCAGTTCTGTCGGTCAGGTAGGAGGTGAACCAGTTGTGAGCGTTTTCTGAGAGTCCAATGGTGTATTGCAGACGGTGGAGAAGGATGTTGTGGTCTACTGTATCAAAAGCAGCTGTGAGGTCCAGGAGGATGAGTAGTGATGGGGAACCAGTATCTGCTGCCATCAGGAGGTCGTTGGTGACTCTGACCAAGGCTGTTTCTGTGCTATGACCAGGGCGGAAACCAGACTGAAATTTTTCATACAGTTTATTGTGTTTGAGGTGATCATGGAGTTGAGCGATAGCAACCAAAACGTTACAATTTCACATTTTTCTGGAGAGATCTGAAAAATCTTTGCAACAACAAGCAAGCGAGTGATTATGTACATTCACTGAGTGAATATTATGAAAATAAAATACATATTTCTCGCTAGAAATGTAATCAAAACTTATTTTTATGCAGAAACTAACTCAAAATACTGATTTTTTCCACTAAAATGAGAGAAATGTCCGCCATGTTTTTTGTTCTCGCTAGCTGTGTCCCAATTCAAGGGCTGCGTCCTTTGAAGTGCGCGGCCGACGCAGCCTTCAAAGGACGCTCCGAGACTCTTTTACAGTGGAACGTGTAGAGGATTGCGTCACCGCGGCGCGACGAAGGCTGTCCCAATTCGTAGGTCCTTCGAAGGCTCCTTCAAAATACGGCCTGCAAATGCGTCCTTCTTTTCCCATGAAATGAAGGATACTCGGATGGATGCTTCGCAGCCTTGCCTACCCCAGAATTCCTTGCGCGCCGCGACGTCAGATTTTTGAAGAGAAATTGCCAGATTACACTTTTAAATGCAATTATTGGGTTTCAATTTACACCAGTAATCTAATGTATCTACAGATAAAAATAAAATGTTGACTAATATGTTACCAACATATGATTTTATATAGTTTATATTCTTTATTATGCACATAAATGGGCCGAGGTAAACATCTTTAGTTGTTTTGTTTTTAGGCAGTTGAATATAACTTTAAAGTCCAGTATAAATGTTCATTTCAGTTCTCTTCAACGGCAGCTGTCAACAGTTGCTAAATATTACAAATAATGTAACGAAATACATTTACTCTGTATTTGAGTATAATTGTGAAGTACCTCAGATTTTTATTCAACTTCATCTCAGAGGCAAATATTGTGGTTTTATGAAAAACTGACTTTTAACACATGGATATTACATTTTGATATTAGTTATAGTTTAAAAAAGAATCTAAAAATAAAATACACTAGAAATATGTCTTATAGATCAGGGATAGGCACCGTTGGTCTTGGAGGACCACTGTCCTGCAGAATTCAGCTCATAGAACAGTTTTGCATGTTAAAATATTTTGTTGTTTGCTTTGAGGATGTGAGTTAATTTAATTTATTCTTCCCTCTTTCTGAAAACATCTTAGCGACATGGCAGCCGTCGAATAAGTCAGCACTGCAAACCTGTTGGTAGACAGTGGAAATATGCCCTGATCCCAGATGATGTCCCGAGGCTTCACCAGGGTCAATAAAGCCCAGCTCAATAAAAGACTACATTAAAACATTTTCTTCCATCTGTTTTATGTACTGTTAATTTTAAAATTTATTTAGTTTTTCTAATCTTAAACGTAACTTATGTAAATAGTTGTAAAAAGTACTGTAAATAAAAATGTATAGAACAATTTATTTTTTCATTTACAAATTAATTGACATGACAAAAATAAATGTACAGAATTATTTATTTTATTTACAAATTATAACTTGCATAACAAAAATAATGTGTAGAACGGTAATTATTCATTTACACATTTTAATTTACAAAACCAAAATTTTAGTTCTCAACAATCTCTCAAGAAGAGAAAACAATCAGTCCATTTTCTCCCTGCTCTCCTCTGTCTCTCGCTGAAACTTCCTGTCCTCCCTCAGTATCTCCATCAGCTCATCCTCTCATCTCCTCTGTCTGTCTCTCTCTTCCTGTCCTCCCTCAGTATCTCCATCAGCTCATCCTCTCATCTCCTCTGTCTGTCTCTCTCTTCCTGTCCTCCCTCAGTATCTCCATCAGCTCATCCTCTCATCTCCTCTGTCTGTCTCTCTCTTCCTGTCCTCCCTCAGTATCTCCATCAGCTCATCCTCTCATCTCCTCTGTCTGTCTCTCTCTTCCTGTCCTCCCTCAGTATCTCCATCAGCTCATCCTCTCATCTCCTCTGTCTGTCTCTCTCTTCCTGTCCTCCCTCAGTATCTCCATCAGCTCATCCTCTCATCTCCTCTGTCTGTCTCTCTCTTCCTGTCCTCCCTCAGTATCTCCATCAGCTCATCCTCTCATCTCCTCTGTCTGTCTCTCTCTTCCTGTCCTCCCTCAGTATCTCCATCAGCTCATCCTCTCATCTCCTCTGTCTGTCTCTCTCTTCCTGTCCTCCCTCAGTATCTCCATCAGCTCATCCTCTCATCTCCTCTGTCTGTCTCTCTCTTCCTGTCCTCCCTCAGTATCTCCATCAGCTCATCCTCTCATCTCCTCTGTCTGTCTCTCTCTTCCTGTCCTCCCTCAGTATCTCCATCAGCTCATCCTCTCATCTCCTCTGTCTGTCTCTCTCTTCCTGTCCTCCCTCAGTATCTCCATCAGCTCATCCTCTCATCTCCTCTGTCTGTCTCTCTCTTCCTGTCCTCCCTCAGTATCTCCATCAGCTCATCCTCTCATCTCCTCTGTCTGTCTCTCTCTTCCTGTCCTCCCTCAGTATCTCCATCAGCTCATCCTCTCATCTCCTCTGTCTGTCTCTCTCTTCCTGTCCTCCCTCAGTATCTCCATCAGCTCATCCTCTCATCTCCTCTGTCTGTCTCTCTCTTCCTGTCCTCCCTCAGTATCTCCATCAGCTCATCCTCTCATCTCCTCTGTCTGTCTCTCTCTTCCTGTCCTCCCTCAGTATCTCCATCAGCTCATCCTCTCATCTCCTCTGTCTGTCTCTCTCTTCCTGTCCTCCCTCAGTATCTCCATCAGCTCATCCTCTCATCTCCTCTGTCTGTCTCTCTCTTCCTGTCCTCCCTCAGTATCTCCATCAGCTCATCCTCTCATCTCCTCTGTCTGTCTCTCTCTTCCTGTCCTCCCTCAGTATCTCCATCAGCTCATCCTCTCTGTCTCGTTTCCTCTTGGCTGGAGTTGCTCCTCATCTTGGTCATCCACTGCTGAACTTGGCCCTGGTGTGTCCTCAGGGAAGGAGTGGGGTTGTCCCAACACCTCAATCATGAAGACAAACCATGGCCAAGTTCCCCACTCCCTCACCTGTCCCAGGACACTTTCAATCCTAAGGCAGAGAAAATAAACGAAATAAATGTCTGTCAACAACAAACACAACAGCACAATACATTTCAGTAAAGATGTGTCTATTAACTTGCATACTTTTTATTTATTTTTTAAGTTGTAATAAGTTTATTTTTTTTACCTTCAAGGCAGGGGGTGCAATCTTAAGAAAATTTAAAAATATGATGCATCAGTAGCCTACAAACATACAAAATACTCCAGAAATCATATTTATAGATACTCAAATTCTATATTCTCGATTTTTCCGGCCTGGTAAATAAATACTCATTTGCTGCCCTCATTTTAATAAAGCTGCTAAAAGTAACTTGATCCATAAAACAAAACGAAATATTACATCAGATCACCTAACGAATAAAGCTGTGCCGTAGTAACACAGAAATAAAGACCACCGGCTTTTAAAACGTTTCGTTGGTTATTTTAGTAAATTAAAACAAAATAGGCTACTTACATGTATAAGTGTTCCTCGGCCGCGGGATGGGTAGAGGAATACACTGCAAAGGATCCACTTGTTCTGGTTGGTTCTATCCTTCGCGGCCGGGGAGAAGGACGGTGGGTAGGGTTGCCAGGTCTCTGCAACAAAAGTAGTCCAAAACTCCCAATGCGAATTTCTCCATCGAGCGGCCGAATTCTCCACTGCAGTTGTACGTTTGGGGATGTTGGATTGGCGAAATCGTACTTATGGGGTAGAAACAAACCCGCGGAAATAATTTTTCACCCGCGGCAACAACTTAAAAGTAGCCTAATTCGGCTGAATAAACGGGGACTTGGCAACACGGACGGCAGGCTGCAGTTGAAGGACCCTTCGAATTGAGACAGCCTTCGTCGCGCTGCGGTGACGCAATCGGCCTTCAAATGCGGCCTTTGAAGGATGCAGCCCCCGAATTGGGACACAGCTACGGCCGGAATCTTGAAAGTCACGTGACTTGGACGCAAAACAAGAGGAAAAGAATAAGCAAAAAAAAAAATGTAACAGTCATACAATTCAAGGGCCATTATTGTAACCCCTCTACGTTTTGCACTTTGGACCAATGTAGTCAGGGTACGTTTTTATATGAGACTGGGTTGAAAATGACCAAAAGGAGACTTGATTTACTGTAAACAATCATCCTGGAGTGCAAACCAAGAGAACCCATCCACTAACCGTTACAGATAGAAAATATAAACACTTCAAAGTCTCTCAAAGTTTACTACACAGAATCAAATTAAAACAGTACCTTGTGCCCTTCATCAGCCAGGAGCTAAGCGGTAGAAAGAAACCTTTTAAACATTATAAACGGTGAGTGCCCAAAATTAACCTTTCTTCTCTGGTAGCGCTAATCAGAATGACGATTCATGTAGAAAGTGCGCCAACATACACACAACGCGCCGCTGCACTTCCTTAACCACACTTCAAAATAAAGGTATGAGAGGTAAGAAATAAACACTCTTGAAAAACAAGAAATACTTAATGTGGACATGTACTCCATCTCAAGCATCATTTGACAACCAAAACATGAAAATAAAAAGTTATTTTATAACATATGGCTAAAGTTTAATAGTAAAGTCCTTTCTAGTAAAAGTCTTCCTCAAATATTCAATGCAACACTGCCCTCTATGGGAGGAGGTAAAGGTGACAGCCCACTTAACTGATTGGGGGTTTAATGGTCATTTACAACCTGACTCGACTTCTTTTTTAATCAGGTTGTCTACGACTTCGGGTTCAGCGAGAGCAGATTGGAGATTATTGCAGATGGTATTCTGGGAAAGCGGGCATTCGACGCCGGCTATATGAAGCCGTGTTCGAGGCCGGACAGCAAATAATCCGTAAATTCGGCGTCCGGGTGGTGAGCTAATTCGATGGACAGACGAGAAATATTTACAGGAGTTGATAAGTAATTATTTGTTTTTTTATTCAGTGATTTGAAAACGGGGCATACATATCGTGCGTGAGCACCACCACAGAAACTGCAGATATGCAAGTATTTACAGCGTTGTCTGCTGCAGTTCCCTGTATTAAATTTGTTGCAGGACTGCCTGTCTTCGAAGCGGGGGGGATCCCTTCTAAAATCGTTGTTTGCTGTGTAGGTTGCAGGTCGTGGCATATAACTGGTAGATCTAATCTGGGTTGTCTCCGGGCAGGGGGGGCAGGGGTTAATCTGAGGACATGATGTCGTAGAATGTGCCACTGACCTGCAAACAGCGCACGAAATGTTCCTGCAGCCTAGGAACACTCTGCTATGGAGATCCGTGTCGACAGCACCCCAGTAAGCACACTGATTCCACTGGGCAAGCCGCACGGCACATTTTGCTAGCGAAGAGTTTGTGATAAGTGTAAAAATGTCCTCCCCCATAGGACAGCGCGAGCTCGGCTATGATTACCAGATAATCATTTAGCTTGCGGCGCCTGTGGGGAAAAACTGAACAAATGATATCTGTGAATCGGGAAAAAGCAATCGAAAATTCGGGAAAAGAAAGTAAGCGGGATGAATGTGGGTTGGGGTTTTTTAAAGTGACTGAAAAATCCCTGCAGTCTATCTGGCGGTTTGTGTCTGACACGGGGAACATGGAGAGGAGAGATGACAAGTCAATGTCCACACCTGCCAGGATCTGTGCCCGGATGTTTTGCGCCACTGGAGGCGGCTCAGGGGAAACGGCGTTAGAAGGGACAGGCATCGGTGTTGCTGTGAGGAGAGAAAACTAAGATTTAGTTTGCAGAAGGGGGTTGGAAGAGAGAGGAGCCGGGGCTGCTTCTGGAGCTTGGAGGGAAAAGTTGTTGGGAGCATGAGGAAAAGGAGGATACATGTGAGACATAGAAGCTTGTGCTGCGGGTAGGGCCGGCGTTGCGTTTACTCGAGCTGCAGGCCACTGAAAAGAAGAAGTGTTAGCGAGTGTTGGAAAGGACTGTTGGTGATTTTGAGCTTGGACTGCTAGCAAGCTCGCGCTAGCATCTGCGATGGGAGCTGGAGGCCACTGAAAATGAAAAGGGTTAATAACTGTTGGAGGAGCGAGCTGAGAGGCTGAAGGCAGGCCGGCAGGCCCAGCCACAAGCATCGCTACAGCGGGAGAAGCCACGGTGCGAGGTTGGTCCTCGAGTGCAAGCCGATGAGGCCTTGACGCGGTAGAGTCTGGGGCGCGTCCCAGGCTTGCTGAAGGCCTGTTGCTGCGGCTCGTCACTCGAATCGAGCCGGATCTTGTACGGAGAAGAGAAGGTGTCGAACGAGGTGAATCCTGAGCCCTGCAAGCTCTATTCTGCCTGCTGTGGGCTGAAGTGGGCTTAGGAGAGCGGTAGGCTGGCTGCAAGCTGACATAAAGGTTGTACAGTTCCGCTTTGTTCAATTTCCGCGAGAACTGCACGTCGGAGTTTGCCAGCGCTTGCCTCAGACCTACTACCGTCCACTTCCCGATAGCTGGGATCGTCGGGACGGTCGAGATGTAAGAGGAAGCCGGGGAGGAAGTTGGCCGTCTCGCCGGTGGAGGCGAGGGTTGGCCTCGGCGTCTTGGTGAGCGTGAGGCGGATCGAGCAGGCTGGCGGCCACGCTGAGAAGCCTGGGGCTCTGGTGCGATATCCAGCGGCGGAGGAGTGGGCCTAGGGCCGGCAGATTGCGGCAGAGGGTCCCGAGGAGAGCTGGTTTCATGGCCAGAGGAGGATGATTGGATTTGCGACATAGTCATTATCAGACCAACAATGCTAAGAAACTGTCAACGAAAGGAAGGTGAGTCAGCTGTATATAAACACTCCTCCTGTTGTTGATTGAATTGATTAGTTCAGTATGCTCCACTCGTGTTTAATTAGGTTTTAATTATCTGGACGTGCTCCACTTGGGTTTGATTAGGTTACATTATCTGGCGTGCTCCATTATTTAGATAGGTTTAATTATCTGGACGTGCTCCTCCCGAAATTAGTTACTAAAACTTCACGTGATGTAGCTAAGGCTCATCTGTCTGTCGCGCAGTCGAAAATGAAGCAGCAGTTTGACAAAAAAAAGTGTCAGAAGAAATTTGCAGGTTGGTGATTCTGTCCTTGTGCTTTTGCCAGTGCCTAGAGCCACTGCCCCTCTGCCCTTATCAGCTGAGGTGCCCCTCTCGCTACCCATCCCCGCTAAAAGTGTTCTGTTTTCCCTCCGCTAAAGATCCACCGATTCTGCGAATCCGCTCCTGTGTTCTCCCGCTTACTCCCCAGCGTCACTCAGAGTCTGTGCGCGGAAATCTGGAAAGCGGAGACGACAGTTCCAGAATGTCATCGCATTAACAGTATGCGTTACAATCCGCGGAATTAGTATTTTGGTAGTTTGTTTTTGTATTTCTGTCGGTATTATCTTTTAATAGTGCTAACAACTTGTACAAAATACACGTTCTTGGAAGAGAATTATATTTCTTGTCTAATCAAGTTTTTGTACCCGAAGTGACACCAACTTTGCTGTTGATGGCACACTTTGTAGAATATATATAGGCCTAATTTCATATAATAACCCATAAACTGTTACAGAATTTATAAATTACTTTTGATATAATTCTTATTCCTAAATTTTTCAACTAAATATCCAAATAAATCTAATTATTAAAATAAATTAACCATATAAACTAAATTACTGATCTAAAGCCCACACTGTCACTGTATGATAATTGAAATGAACTGATACATCACCGTTTTCTCCAGAATGGCTATACAGCTGAATAAAATTATGTTGCATTATTTAACACTGTAAAGCTGCTTTGAAACAATCTGCATTGTTAAAAGCGCTATATAAATAAGGTTGACTTGACTTGACTTATTACTATTTAGGCTATATCTTCCGTGTCTTAATGTAAAATACTAAAAATATTCTACTTAATTTTATTTTGACAATTTAGTAGGATAATTGAATAACTGATAACAGAAAAATCTGAATCCCAGTAAAAGATAATCATCTGAAAGGTAATTTTGTATGACTTATGTACAAGCATATCAATATTTACTTATTTAATTGCCCATATTTTAATTGAAGATATGTCATAATAAAAAATAAAAAACATAGGCCTAATATATTTTGTCATAATAGAAATCACTCAATTAACCTATAGGTTTTAATGAAAGTGAAGATGCCTTAAATGTACATCTAATTCATGAAAATATTAAATAATAGCCCCGTTAATTACAGTAAGTATTACGTTTAAAAACAATAACACCAGTAACAACATGCCACTTGGGGCCTCCTGTGCCAAATATGGCTGGGTCATCTTACCCCAAGAGTCTAATTGTATCTTTTTTCTTCAAAATGAAAGCTATAACATTTACTCCACAAAGCCAAAAACATTGTGTCCACAAATCCTTCATTAACAAATAGACACAAAAACTTTGATATTTAACATAATACAATGTCATATATCACTATTTTCGATAGACACAAAATTAGATCAAAACTGTTTTGACTGACTAGTAAGAGTAAGATGGATAATTTGTATGGACAAGCACCCAATCCTCGCCCCCAATGCCACCCCACCCCAGTGCCCCTTTTTTTGGTTTGGGCCACTGCCCCTCAAAATGTCTGTGCGCGGCCCTGTTGAGGTGGGTAGTGCATCCCCGGTGAAACAACATCCGTATAGGGTGAATCCAAAAAAACGTGAAATTATGAAAGATGAGGTAGAATATCTTTTAAAACATGGGTTAGCCGTACCAAGTCAAAGTCCATGGAGCTCCCCATGTTTGCTAGTACCCAAACCAGACTCCGCGTATCGCTTTTGTACGAACTATCGGAAAGTTAATAATCTTTCGGTACCTGATTCGTTCCCTCTACCTCGTACTGAAGATTGTATCGATCGGGTGGGAACGGCAAGAAATGTGACGAAAATAGATCTGTTAAAAGGTACTGGCAGGTGCCTTTCACGCCACGGGCTCCGGAAATTTCTGCCTTTGTGACGCCTGACAACTTTATTCAATATACTGTCCTTGCGTTCGGGATGCGAAATGCACCTGCAACGTTTCAAAGGCTTATGCAGAGGGTTTTATCTGACGTACCGAAATGTGAGGCATATATAGATGATGTTGTGCTGTATTCAGACAGTTGGACAGAGCATATGAACAATCTTGAATTATTGTTTACTCGATTGTCAGACGCTTCTCTGACTGTAAACCTTGCAAAATGTGAATCTGCGAAAGCAGAGGTGACATACTTGGGAAAGAAGGTGGGTCAAGGAAGTGTGAGACCAGTAGAAGCGAAGGTTTCTGCGATAATAGACTACCCATCTCCATCTAATAAACGTGAGTTGAGACATTTTCTTGGAATGTGCGGTTACTATAGACATTTCTGTAAAAACTTTTCCAGTGGTGTGACCCCACTTACTGATCTACTTAGTGAATAAAGAACATTTGTATGGTCTAGTGAGTGTGAACGTGCTTTCTTGTCCGCTAAAGATCTTCTGTGTTACGCATCTCCGGAATTTCACCATCCGTTTAAGCTGCACGTGGATGCGAGTTCAGTTGGAGCAGGAGCAATCTTATTACA
This sequence comes from Gobio gobio, assembly GCF_949357685.1. Taxonomy (NCBI): domain Eukaryota; kingdom Metazoa; phylum Chordata; class Actinopteri; order Cypriniformes; family Gobionidae; genus Gobio; species Gobio gobio. Next base: position 17,118,046 of record NC_137116.1, read on the forward strand.
AGAGGACAATATGGGTATTGATCATCCGGTGTGGTATTTTTCTAAAACGTTTTCGAAGTGCCAAAGTAATTATAGCACAATTGAGAAGGAAGCTCTTGCCTTAGTGCTGGCGCTCCAACACTTAGTAGGTAGTAGTGGTAGTAGTGGAGGTAGTAGTGTGCCTATTATTGTTTTCACCGACCATAACCCTCTGACGTTTCTTTCCCGTATGTGCAATGCCAACCAGCGTTTGATGCAATGGGCGTTAATTGTACAGGAATACAATCTGGATATTAGGCATCAAAAAGGCACTGAAAATGTTGTAGCGGATGCGCTGTCCAGGGTGTAGTGCTGAAAAATAAGAAAGTTAGAATACGTTTTTTTCTATTTGGGGGTGGGGTATGTTACGTCCAAGGATGTATTCACGTTTCTGTTAAAGATTGTTATTCGAGTGTTTCTCTCTCTCTCTCTCTCTCTCTCTCTCTCTCTCTCTGTCTTTCTCCCCTCCTGTGTTTTCTTGCCTGATAGGTAAATGGCTGCCACCTGTGTTCATTCACTGATCTGGGCGTGGTCTGCGCATTGTTTGGTGCGTGTCCTGAGGAGTCCAATATAAAGCTGCAGAGAGACATGCAGCGTTTGAGGCTGATCCGTTCTCCAAACCCAGACGATGAGCGCTCGTCGCACTCTTTGTTGTTTTGTTAAAATGGGTGTCACAGAGTGTTAACGAGTTGATTTCAGTTATAATCAGTTAAGAGATTTTTGGGTTGCCATATACCCTCATTCACTATTCCCTACAATAGTCCACTACAATTATATTTTAGTGAATCACTACTATGTGGAAATTGCAGTAAAGTACAAGCGACAATTTCTCACGTTGAGTACACGAGTGCGTGTCTCGTTTATTACGTGAAGCAGAAAACTCAGAATCAAAATGGTGCTGACAAGCGTCCCACATCAACGCGCGTTAAGCACATTTAAAGGGACCGCGGTCCCTGAACAGTCATGAACAAACACGCTAACAAAGTGCTGCATTTATACAGCAGTGTATAGAACAGTGTATAGAACTACGTTTAACCTCAAAGGTGAATTATGTAAGCCACATTCACTACATACGTCCCCCCAGAATTCACCATATCAGGAGAAGAACCAAACAGTCAACGGGGAGGTGGGCGTATCAAACGGCCACAACGGCTGCGCTGTATCGGGGGTCGGGGAGACCCCTCTGCAGCCGGTGTCTTGTCATGACACAAGTGTGGGGCATGGAGTGTGGGAGGCTTGGGAGGGAAAGGATCAAGGGGTGGGGGCAGAGCAGGAGGCCGTCCGCGTCGAGGGGGCTGGGCCAGATCAATGGGCCTCGCCACGTCCAAGTGAGCCGGTTTGAGACGGTCGATGGAGAGTCGCTCCGGTTTGCCGCCCCTGTCCACCACAAAATGTTTGCCCCCCGTCTCCAGAACACGGAATGGGCCCTCGTAGGGCGGGCGTAGCGGTCCCCTGTGGGCATCATGGCGAATGAAAACATTGTCAGCCGTCTGAAGTCCAGCGGGGATGTGTGACCGAGGGAGGCTGTGCCGGGAAGTAGGGACAGGTGCGAAAAGCTTTGCATTGTCCAGTAAAGTAGACCGCTGGAGAGTAGCAGACCAAGGAACCGTGGTGCTAGGAACAAAATCCCCTGGTACTCGCAGCGGCTGTCCATAAACAAGCTCTGCGGATGAGGACTGAAGGACCTCCTTTGGCGCAGTCCTGATGCCCAGCATCACCAACGGGAGCTTGTCGACCCAGTTGCTGTCTTTGAGGCTGGCACGCAGGGCAGCCTTCTTCGACCTATGAAAACGTTCACAGAGTCCGTTAGCCTGCGGGTGATATGCGGTCGTGCGGTGGAGTTTCACTCCGAGGCTCTGTGCGACAGCATCCCACAGCTCAGACGTAAACTGTGCGCCTCGGTCAGAGGATATGTCTGAAGGAGTGCCAAAACGGGCAACCCAGGTGCCAATAAATGCCCGTGTCATCTCGACAGACGCCACTGACGTCAGTGGCACAGCCTCAGGCCAGCGGGTGGTCCTGTCAACCATGGTTAACAGATATATGAAACCGTGAGATGACGGCAGAGAACCGACCAGGTCCACGTTTACATGGTCAAAACGTCTCTCTGGTACTGAGAACGACTCTAACGGGGCTTTAGTGTGGCGGTGTACTTTGGCCCATTGGCACTCAACACAAGTGTTAGCCCAGTCTCTAACGTCCTTCTTGAGGCCATGCCAAACAAACTTCGCTGCAACCAGTCTCTGTGAGGCTTTCGAACCTGGGTGGGAGAGACCATGGATGGCATCAAAAACTTGTCGTCTCTATCCCGAGGGTACGACCGGCCGTGGACTACCTGTGGAGACGTCACACAGGAGTGTGGTGCCGGCCTCACCAAAAACCACGTCCTCGATCTGCAGCCCTGTAGTCGAGGTCCTCAGGAGTTGCACTCCCGGGTCTGTGGTCTCGGTGCCATGCTGTTGTAATCCAAACCAAGGTGGACGGCCCCTGCCACAGCCCGTGATAGGCAGTCCGCCACGCGGTTGTTCTTACCAGCAATGTGCTGCAAGTCCGTGGTGAACTCTGAAATGTAGGACAGATGACGTTGCTGGCGAGCGGACCACGGCTCAGCTACCTTGGCCATGGCAAAAGTCAGCGGCTTGTGGTCCACAAAAGCAGTGAAATGCCGGCCTTCCAGCAGGGAACGAAAATGTCTGATAGCGAGGTAGAGACACAGAAGCTCCCAGTCGAAAGTGCTGTACTTCCGCTCACAGGGGCGCAGCTGACGGCTAAAGAAAGCCAGCGGTTGCCAGGCCCCGCTTACCCACTGCTCATAGACCGCACCAACAGCGTAATCCGAGGCATCAGAGGTGATGGCGATGGGGGCTGTAGGAGAAGGGTGCGCCAGCATGGTGGCGTTCGCTAGGGCTGCCGTAGTGGCAGCAAAAGCCCTGTCTCTGCTCTCAGTCCAGTCCACAGCGTGCTTGGGTTTACCTTTCAAGGCCTCGTGCAAGGGCCGCATGAGCTGAGCGGCTCTAGGGATGAAGCGGTGGTAAAAATTAACCATGCCGAGGAACTCCTGCAGGGATTTGACGGTGAGCGGGCGTGGGAACTGCGTGACCCCCTCCACCTTTGATGGGAGAGGGACTGCACCGTCCTTAGTGACTCTGTGTCCTAGGAAGTCAATGGTGGAGAGACCGAACTGGCACTTAGCGGGGTTGACAATGAAACCATGCTGGATAAGCCGCTCAAAAAGGGTTCGGAGGTGCGCCAGGTGCTGAGACTTGGATGTGCTTGCTACTAAGATGTCATCCAAGTACACGAAAAGGAATGGCAGGTCCCGCAACACAGAGTCCATGAGGCGTTGAAAAGATTGGGCGGCGTTTTTAAGGCCAAACGGCATGCGCAGGAACTCAAATAGCCCAAACGGTGTGATTACTGTGCCGTTTTGGGAATGTCCAGTGGTCGTACCGGCACCTGATGATATCCCCGGACGAGGTCAACTTTGGAAAAAATCACCTTGCCCGCCAGGTGTGCTGAAAAATCCTGTATGTTTGGGACTGGGTATCGGTCGGGTGCCGTTGCCTCATTAAGCCGCCGGTAGTCGCCACACGGCCGCCAGCCGCCGCCAGGTTTGGGGACGATGTGGAGGGGCGAAGCCCATGGACTGTCGGATCGGCGGACTATGCCCAGGCGTTCCATGTTTGCAAACTCAGCCTTTGCAACGGCGAGCTTGGTTGGGTCGAGGCGCTGAGCGCGGGCGTAGACGGGTGGACCAGTAGTGGTGAGATGATGCTCCACACCATGCTTCACGGCAGATGCAGAGAAAGTGGGCTGAGTGAGGGCTGGGAAACTGGCAAGTAGACGCATAAAGCATTCCGCATAAAGCCGGCCCCACTGAGCGTACATGTATAAGAGCAAAACGTGACAGCGTTAATCAAACGACGGTTTTTTACATCCACCAACAGTCCATGTGCACACAAAAAATCTGCACCGAGGAGGGGGACGGCAACCTTTGCAGTAACAAAGTCCCAGCCGAACTGCTGTCCTCCGAAACATAATTCGACGTACCTCGTTCCATATGTGCGGATGGGGCTACCATTGGCAGCTTCCATAGGAGGGCCGTGGCTGTCGGTCACCATGTCCAAACGGGATGCAGGCAGGACGCTCCTCTGTGCTCCCGTGTCGCACAGAAAACGCCGTCCAGAGATGCTGTCGCGGATGAAGAGCAGCCTGCCTACGCGGCCGACGCTCATGGCCACTACTGAGAACTGCATGGTGGGCGACATTTGGTTGCCTTGGTTCCAAACTTTGCATGGTAGAAACACAAGCCTGAAGGTTGTTGGGGGCCAGAAAACTGCTGCCGACGAGAAGTGGCTGCTGCGATGAGTGTGGAGTCGTCCTGTGTCACCGAAGCGATGTGTGTGGGAAAAAACGCGGGCGTACAATGTCCCTGACTCGCCAGGAAAAATTTATCAGCCTCTTCAGCCAGTCTCCGACAATCAGTGATTGTGGTGTTAGCTAGTGCAGCTCTCACTTGGGAAGGCAGCTGACGCAGGAAAAGCTGAGTGAAAAGAAAATCAGGTCTGTGTTCACCTAAAAGATCCAGCATACGGTCCATGAGCTCGGATGGTTTGCTGTCACCCAGTCCTTGAAGGGAGAAAAGCCTGCTGGCTCTCTCAGCGTCCGACAGTTCAAACGTTTTCAACAGGTGGGTTTTGAGTGCTGTATACTTCTCAGTTGCCGGATGATTTGTAAGAAGGCTCACTACTCTGGATGCCGTTGAATTTCCGAGAGCCGACACAACGTAGTAGTATTTCGTTGTATCCGCGGTGATCTCGCACAACGCAAACTGCGCTTCAGTCTGGGCGAACCACGCCGATGCCGACGATTCCCAGAATTCGGGGAGTTTAAGAGTGACGGCGTTCGCGGTCATGGTCGTTTCGTGTCTCTGAATACGTCCAGCAGACTAATGTCGGGGTCACCAGTGTGGAAATTGCAGTAAACAACAAGCGACAATTTCTCACGTTGAGTACACGAGCGCGTGTCTCGTTTATTCAGTGAAAACAGAAAACTCAGAATCAAAATGGTGCTGACAAGCGTCCCACATCAACGCGCGTTAAGCACATTTAAAGGGACCGCGGTCCCTGAACAGTCATGAACAAACACGCTAACAAAGTGCTGCATTTATACAGCAGTGTATAGAACAGTGTATAGAACTAAGTTTAACCTCAAAGGTGAATTATGTAAGCCACATTCACTACATATTATTAGTAGTTTGTCAAGAGTTCGGTGCGGCTGAGCACATGGTTAGCGTAGATGCTTTGCGATTTAGCGCACAAGCAGGCCGTAATAAATTTGTGCTGTCCTGCTGCATAGGAATGCTATTTTGTCCTTTTTTAAAACTGAGCCAGACAATGTTTACTACTTTGTTAATAAAAATTAAAAAACACTAATTACAACTATTTCATCCACATCCAGTCTATAAACGAATTGCTGGAGGTCTGTCATTTTGTAAATAGGTAGAGGATAGGTAGAGAAATGGACGGATGGATAAATAGATAGACAGAGAGATGGACAGATAGATAGATATGTGCTTTTATTGTTTTTGATTCTTAGTAAATTAATAAACAAACACAGGAAGCCATAACATCAGCATTCTTTCCGAACTGTACTACTCTTCTTTCCAGGCAAACTACAATGGCGCAGAGACAGTTTCTTTCTGATTGTAATAGGGCATTTCGAGAGTGCACCCAATTACAAGGTAAGTGATCTTGCTTTGTGGCACTGTGGACACCCAGTATTTCCCCTAACGTTTCCTGACCTTAAGATGTTTGGTGTTTATAGATGACTAGTTAACATTGATTTCCCTGTTTTCTTGTTAAATTTTGTCTAGAATGGAAACAATGTCGCGGAGTCTTGAATGGGCAAGAGGGAGACTTGTAGAATCCCAATTAGCCAACGAACTGTTAAATTTAATTGGCGATTTTGTGGCAGACGTTCGGCAGCAGCAACAACCTGGTGGTATGTTTTTTAATATGAGATATGCAGAAGTGGATAGGCTGGACTATTATCGAAAATCTGATGGATGCAGAAATAAATGTTTCGTATTAGAGGTTTTAATGTTCACTGTAAAGAAAGGAAAAATATAAATAATGCAGTTCTAACATAAAATAATCTTACTTGGATAAAGTGAACTGTCAAAGTAAAGTGAATGTCAAACCACTAACTATTGTTGTATCTAATTGTTTTCTATTGCAGCCTCCCTTGGTTATCAAGCTCCACACGTTAGGGGACATAATGGGCGTCCACAGTGTCACATCACCACTGAACAGTTGCGGTTTTTATTGTCTCTTCAGTTCACAATTCCTCAGATAGCAGACATACTGGGCACTTCAAGTCGCACTGTGAAACGACGTCTTAGGTAAATATAGATCTTCCTTTTGTACACAAGTGCACTGTCATCATTTAGTTTAATTGCACAATGATAATTGTCAGCCTGACTTCTCTCCTTACAAACTGAAACATGAAATTCTGTTTTTAAAATATAAAATAAATCAATGTTACACTTAGAATAATTTTAAAAAATGTTTCTTGGCCTTCACAGATCATTCAATCTATCTCTGCGTGGCCGCTTCACAAACATCTCTGATGAGGAGTTGGATGAAAGAGTTCATCAGGTGGTCTGCAGCAATGACTTACTGGGTCCAGAGGCTGTACGAGCAAGACTTTTTGGAGAAGGCTTACTGGTGCAACGAAGGCGCGTGCGTCAAAGTATGCTCCGGACCAACCCCGAAGGGGCTGCACGCAGAGCCATGTCTTCCAGGCTACGTAGGCGGACATACCGAGTTGCAGGGCCAATTCCTTATGGCATCTGGATGGCAACCACAAGCTCATTAGGTGAGTTATGAGTTTATTTCATTATTCATTTTACTTGGAAGCTAAAACCAAGCATGATGGGCACATTTAGTTAAAGGGGTGGTAAACCACGATTTCACTATTCTAACTTTAGCTAGCGTGTAATGTTGCTGCTTGAGCATAAACAACATCTGCAAAGTTACAACGTTCAAAGTTTAAAGCAAAGGGAGATATTTGCTTTTAAAGAAATCAGTTTCTAAGAACTACAGCAAACGGCCAGTAGGCGACTACACACATTTCTCCAGGGCTTGCTGACATCAGCAGGCCCAATATTTACATAAACCCCTCCTCCTCGAATATTAAATAAGGGGGGGGGGGGGTGTTGTTGCCGCGATGCCGAGGAAACGCTGTTATATTCATCCGGATTGCAGGTCTGGGGTAGGACTTGCTCTGTTCAGCCTTCATAGGGACGGGGGTGCGTTGCAGAGCGTTTAACATACAGCATGTTGCACGTGTGTTTGAGTCAGCGGGGAATCAGGCGCGCGCAGGGGAAACAGAGGAAAACATCCACCGTCTTCGCGATTTCAATGCCAGATTTGCACAACGTCAGCTGCGTGAAAAAAACACTGCCGGTGCGTGGATGCACGACGCGCGCGCTGCACATTTCACGGAGGACAACACAAACTTCCACAAACTTCGCGAGTTCAATACAGGATATGCACAACGGCTTGTCCTGAAAGCTGGATTTACAAACAGAAGCTGTTCACGGGCCACAACCTGTAAGTCTGATTTATATTTCATCGATGTGTTTTCCTGTAATAGGTTGTAGCAAGGAAGTAAACAGATGACAACGCTGTTCTGCAAACCAGTCTGTTAAATGCTCATTCATACTTAACGTTATCCGACGAACACCTAACATTACAAACACTAACGTTAAAATCTCAACAGCGAACCTGACATTAGTGTAAATGATTCTTTGATTAGAGCTTTTATTGTTTATCTTCAGGCATGCTAAACATGGTTCTGTGTGTGATTTGGCTAACTTACTAGTTAAAGCCAGTGCTTAGTGTTCGTTTTGGGTTAGTTCTTGCGACAGATATTTGGCTATAATCGTTCTAAAAATACAAAAGTTAAAGTGCCATTCAGTAGCGATCACTATAGATCCGTAGTCTTTACTCTTGAGGACTGAAGAGGTTCTGCTCGATCATCTTCACTCAAATGTTCTGGGTCTGATTCGGGCTCATATGGTTTTATTGACGCCGACCAAAGCACAGCCTCCGGTAAGGGGCGTGACGTTTCCGACATACGTACACTAGGCGTTTAGCGAATCACAACACACTGGGCCAGCTAACCAATCAGAGCCCACTGCGTATTTTTGAGGGACTGGCTTCATACAACCCGGAAAGCATCAGACCGGGTAGAAAGGTAAACCCAAGGAGGGACAGGGCAGTGTAGAATAAAGGTCAAATATATGAAAAATAAGGCAATTTTTTTTACAACGAAGCATGAACACATGTTACAGTGCACCCCACAAACACAGTCAAGCCTTCAAAAGAATGTGGTTTACCACCCCTTTAGTTAATACTTGGAAATTATTCATTTCGATTTCAGTCAGATGTAGTTTTGTTTTCAGCCCATTATGTCTTTTTATGGTTGTTGAAAGCCAGCTTGTTGATTGTTCAAAAACATGTTACTTCTGAATTTTATTTTTGAATAATTTCTCTTGTATATATGCATTCCATACATTCTTATGTCAGAGTATTAATATTTCATTTTCAGGTGGAGAATTGTTATTCACGGGGCTATTGATGGCTTTAGCAGACTGGTCACATTTTTGGAAGCTTCAAACAACAACAGAAGCAGCACTGTGATGCAGAAGTTTGTTGAGGCTGTCGACCAGTATGGTGTGCCATCAAGAGTCCGCTGTGACCAAGGTGGAGAGAACAATGCTGTTTGCCTTTTCATGGAGGTTTTTCGAGGTTCTGCCAGGGGGAGTGCTTTGAGGGGAAGGAGCACCCATAACCAACGGGTTGAGAGACTGTGGGGAGATGTTTGGAGAGGTGTTGTTAATGTGTACCATTCGCTGTTCACCCTTTTAGAAGATGATGGAACAGTACATTGCAACAACGAGAGGCATCTTTGGGCACTCCATTACATCTACCTTCCTCGAATAAACCGGGACTTGCATCTTTTTATTAACCAGTGGAACCATCACCGCCTGAGAACTGCAAGGTACATGTCGCCATATCAGATGTTTGTGCGTGGCTGTCTTCGCCTACAGGCTCAAACTCTGACTGGGATCCAGGGAGTGTTTGGTGCTGATGAGCAGCCAGCTCAACTGGACACAGAAATGCCTCACACATCACAGGTACCAGCTTTTAACTGGCCAGACAGCGTTGAAGTCCCCTTGACTGAATATGCCCTGAACAACGACCACTTGGCTGAACTTCAGCAGCTTGTTGACCCCTTGGGAGGACCAAGAGAAAACCTTGGAGTGGACCTCTTGAGAGAGGTTATTAGGTTCCTCGACTCCCTGTGATATGCTTTTATTGTTGTTTGAACATTGTATGAATGTACAGTACCTCTCTCTCCTTCCCCATTTCTATCACTCATTCATCTTACTCAGGTTTGGTTTTGCTTGATGTCTAACATGTTCAGGTTTCCTGGTTTATTTGATTTCCTTGAAATGTTCATAATTTGTCTCCTATAGAATCCTAGTTATTATCCAATCAGTTTAATCATCTTGTGGTTACAGCTTAGATTTTTTGGTTTCATCTCACATGCAGTTTACTTAATATCTGCAACATTTATAAGACAGTGACTTCAAAACTATAGACTTCAAAAATTATTTCGGCGTATTTATTGTGTGTAACTCATTGAATATAAAACAGTGACTAAACTAAACAGTGAAACTTAAAGGAATGGGCAGTTCAGGCCAGATTTTTTTGGGACTTTCACCGTATCCCCCAGAGTTAGATAAGTCCATACATACCATTCTCATCTCCGTGCCATAACTCTGTCTGACGCACCCACCGCTAGCCTAGCTTAGCACAAAGACTGGAGGTAAACGGCTCCAGCTAGCCTACTGCTCAATAAGTGACTAAATAACGCCAACATTTACTATTTACATGTTGTGATGTGTATAGTCACATCGTGTACTAAGACCGACGGAAAATGAGAAGTTGTGATTTTCTAGGCCAATATGGCAGGAACTATTATATGAAAATCGTAACTTTTAATTTTCCGTCGGTCTTAGTACACGATGTGACTATACACATCACAGCATGTAAATAGTAAAATGTTGGCGTTATTTTGTCACTTATTGAGCAGTAGGCTAGCTGGAGCCGTTGACCTCCAGTCTTTGTGCTAAGCTAGGCTAGCTGGAGCCGTTTACCTCCAGTCTTTGTGCTAAGCTAGGCTAGCTGGAGCCGTTTACCTCCAGTCTTTGTGCTAAGCTAGGCTAGCTGGAGCCGTTTACCTCCAGTCTTTGTGCTAAGCTAGGCTAGCTGGAGCCGTTTACCTCCAGTCTTTGTGCTAAGCTAGGCTAGCTGGAGCCGTTTACCTCCAGTCTTTGTGCTAAGCTAGGCTAGCTGGAGCCGTTTACCTCCAGTCTTTGTGCTAAGCTAGGCTAGCTGGAGCCGTTTACCTCCAGTCTTTGTGCTAAGCTAGGCTAGCTGGAGCCGTTGACCTCCAGTCTTTGTGCTAAGCTAGGCTAGCTGGAGCCGTTTACCTCCAGTCTTTGTGCTAAGCTAGGCTAGCTGGAGCCGTTTACCTCCAGTCTTTGTGCTAAGCTAGGCTAGCTGGAGCCGTTTACCTCCAGTCTTTGTGCTAAGCTAGGCTAGCGGTGGGTGTGTCAGACAGAGTTATGGCACGGAGATGAGAGTGGTATGTATGGACTTATCTAACTCTGGGGGATACGGTGAATAAGCTAAGTCCCAAAAAGTCAGTGTGTTCCTTTAAATGAACAGTGAAACATTTGTGTTAATTTCAGTGAAAACATTGAATATAAAATAGCAACTTGTTAGAAAGGAACTCAATAGAAAATACAACTTAACAAAAATTAAACATTTAGGCCTACTGTAAACCAAACTGGCCTGAACTGCCCATTCCCATTTCCATGGCACTTTTAAATGCTGCATAGGTGTTTTTCACAGGAATTCTACAAATTAATGAACATGTGTTGGCAGTTGGGAACATTGCTAGTTCATCATCATGTTCATGAAGGAAGGACAGCTCTGGCTGTGTTTGAAATCCCATTGCTGGAATCCTCTCCAATCCTGTGGCAAATATTAAAACGTGCTGCAGGGAAATTGGAGCTGCATCTCCACCTGTCCAGAAGTGATAAGACATATTTATGAATATAAACTCTTTTCTTTAAGTACTTTGTAAAGCCGCATGATTCTGGACATTTTTTTGTTTCAAATAGAGATCACAATTCTGAACAGACAATTAAAAAAATGTTTGTTGCTGCAGTCTATTTTAAAAATGTTAAATTAATTTCAATGAACTAATAAAAAAATATGGGTTGAGTGAATGATTCAATGATTAACTCATAAAGACTTGTTTCATTACTGTATTAATTTGAATGACTATCTTTAATAGTTCAATGACAAATACATTTTCAAGTCACTTGTCGCCACCTGCTGGTGTAATGATGCAATCATTATTTGAAGCACCCAGTTACTTTCAAAAGGTGATTTACTCTATTTTGATCACTACTGTAGACATCAGTGTTTCTATCCAAACTATGTTCTTTGTGAACGAACGTACTTTTCCAAGGTGTAACAGACAGATAAATCTTTGTCAAATAGGAATGATATCATGTGGGTGTTTGAAGCAAGATAACAATTTTTTAGCGATTAATCGTGCACCTCTAGTACTTAGTAGTTAACAAGTAAATATTTCAAATAGTTTTTTGTGATTCTGAGTTTGAAGACTGTCTTACCCTCGACCTCCAGAAGCCAGTCCCGCCAGAATGCAACTGCCCTAGACTCTTGTCTCCTTTTGTGGGAGCCTCTTGGTGAGGTGAACTGTGGCTTGTTTTAAACTACAGTTAGCAAATGTGTATATTTATTTTTATTTGCTGTTATATTTAATTAATTGGCCAAATGGTGTTTTGTGGTGTGGGCAAAGGCCTGAAAGTTTCAACCCGGAGAGCAGATTTGTACTCTTTTTAAAACCAATTATTGTTTGATATTTAGTTTGCTTTATAGTTTATTATATTTGTATCCAGAATTACAGTTTGAAGGTAAAATTACACCTAAACTGTAAAACAGAAAATTAAAGTAAAATATCTTAATTAGTATCTTAACAGTGTTTTCTATAAAACTTTTAATGTAAATTTCTGTGAAGTTTTTGAACTTTATTTGACTTAAGATATTTTACTTTAATTTTACGTTTTTTGTTTTGGCAGCCGTAGCTGCCAGTCATTTGACCGTTTTTTTAGGTTTTTATTTTTTACAGTGTAAATATAAAACTAATAAGATTTACTTTAAAATTCCAAAGAATAATGTTAAATTGTTAGTATGGACATAAACCTTTAATACAATGAGCTAAATATTTTATTACAGATTATTTCTGTCATTTTACATACATTTGTATGTAATTTATGAAAACAGAAAAATAATACAGTGATGTTCCTGTATAAAAAAAACGAGAATTACTGTAATTTGTCATTAATGATATAATCCTTAAAATAACAGTCAAGTTGTTTATTTACATTTATTGTTTGTATAGATACTGTATAAATAATACAGTGAAATAATCATGTATAAAAAACAGAATTACTCTAATTTGTCATTAATGATAAAATAATGGTCAAGTTCTTAATTTACAGACATTGTTTGTAATTTTACATGAATTTGTATGTAATTTATGAAAACAGAAAACTACTGTATAAATAATAGGGTAATTCCCTGTATAAAAAAATGAGAATTAGGCTACTGTAATTTGTCATTAATGATAAAATAATAGTCAAGTTGTTAATTTACAGATATTGTTTGTAATTTTACATGAATTTGTATGTTATTTATGAAAACAGAAAAATAATACAGTGATGTTCCTGTATAAAAAACGAGAATTACTGTAATTTGTCATTAAAGGGGCTATATGCAACTTTTCCCCCAAAATAAACGTAACAATAGCCTTTTTATTTTACCATTTATGACTCAAACATCTCCTGATGAGCATACTGACACCTTGTCCGCTCACAGTGGGTGCACCTATAAGCCTGTATCCTAGTTTTCCTATTTTCTGGCGGGTCGTTTTTTCCCGCGCTGTCTGCGGATGTGACGTCACCACCGCTGCGAGAGCGAGCAGAAAATAAGAGCAGTTCTGTTTTTTGGCCACAGGTGTCAGTCGCGAGTTTAAATTTCAGAAAAACGCATATAGCCCCTTTAATGATATAATCCTTAAAATAACAGTCAAGTTGTTTATTTAGATATTGTTTGTAATTGTACATCATTTTAAACATAATTCTAAATTACAAGAAAATACTGTAAAAAAACCTGAAGTTTTTTCTGTAAAATAAGGATTTGTTTTTTACAGTGTAACCTTATTGGTTGCACCTCCAATGCGTCACACACATCTATTGTGAGTGGTGGATTTCAAACCTCAAAACGCCCCTTTTTTGCATCTTGTGAAAACGATATACCCAAATGAAAATGTCTACAGCTCTTAAACCCTATGGTCTATAATCTTAAAACTGGTCTCATTTTAAACTAGACACTTGAAATGTTGCTACCCAAGAGTCATAATAACTCAAAGTAATATGGGAACAGAGTAATATACATGTAAATATACATGTAAGTGACTCACGTTTTTTTTTTTTTTTTCACTTAGGGAAAAAAATATGATAATTTAATGTTAAGAGCCTGAAAATAACTTAAATATAAAACTGAATGTCTAATCATGACATGATTCAAATATGAGGATGATTCTCTCAGTAATGTAGCTTCTGTAAGCTTTTATGTCAAGAAAAGTCTAGGCGTCCTTTCAAAAAGGCCATTTATTTCAGAACATTTGCAATTGTAAAGAGTAGTTTTTCATTCAAATAAATCTGCAATAAACTGCTAATTATAATGGATAAACAGTTACGACGCATGCGCGAGAATATGACGTAGCGCCAGCGTTCGGGAATCGATGAAATGCACGCTTTAGTCCGATTTTGAGAACTACACCGAGACCTAAAGCACGATCAGTGTAGAATTCAACAGCTTAGACACGCGCGTTTTACTCTGCCTGTAAACAAATCTCTTCTGGGTCATCTGTCCGAACGCCGGATCTGCGTCATATTCTCGCGCATGCGTCGTGGAGGCACACACGGAAGACAAGAAAAAGTTGGATAAAGGTGTTATTTTGATTTTTTTTTGCGCACAAAAACTATTGTCGTCGCATCGTAAAGTTATTGTAGAGCCACTGTGGTGAGATGGACTTTGTAACGACGGTTTAAGTGCCTTTTAAGCGTCTTGGGAGTGTAAATGTACTGAATGCCAATGGAGGCCTATCTGAAGCCTTTCTCAGCATCAGCTTTACACTAAAATATCTTCATTTGTGTTCCGAAGATGAACGGAGGTCTTACGGGTCTCGAACGACATGAGGGTGAGGAATTAATGACAGAATTTTCATTTTTGGGTGAACTAACCCTTTAAGCCTTGTTTATACTCGCCGCGGCCGCAAGAGCGCGAGGGTGCGCGCGGCAAAAATGACGTCAACGCGGAGGGGGCGGTCTCGCGCGTTGGCTCCGCAAGACCCCCCCATTTCGCCTGCCGGTGCGCAGCGCATTTAGAGACAGCGTGCTGGTGTTATGAAAGCCTACGCAGTAAGCACTAGTAGTAGTCACCAAAGCCTGCTTACGTAAACTGCGCAAGATAATGCCTTTTGATTGGTTACTAAGTCCGTCAATCAAACCTTTGTTGGAAAGGCATTGGCTGGACACCGAGTGCCTTTATCCAACGAAAACCATGGGCGCAATGATTGACAGCTCACCAAGCCTGTAAGGCACTTCCTCTATATGATGCATCACAGGAGAGACTCTGATTGAAGGAGAGAGACGAGGGTTGAACCATTTCACGTGGAAGAGACTATTCTAGCAGGGGGAGTTTTCCAGAAACGGATTAGAATCGATATTTCATTGAAAATGGACATGATTGATTATGCTAACTCAAAACTCCCTTGCAAACATTTTTTCCCTATTTTTTGTTGTTGTTTTGGATTAAAAAGTGGGATGCATTTTGAAGGTGGACCCTTACACAGAGATGTATGCGGGTGTTTATTGGATTCGTCCGATCTGATCTGAACAACAGGAGATGAAAGATGAGTACGGCTAATATTATGCTAATGTTTACATGGCCGGTCCTTTAGCATTTCATTTAACCCTTTCTTCTCTGGTGTATGTATTGCAAAAACAAGTTCAGAACATGAATCTTGAGTGTTTTGGCTTTCAAATGATGCATAATTTGTGATAGTTGATTGAATATTTTGTATAAAACAAAAGTAAATAAAAGTACAGACATGCCCACTTCCCACAAACCGGTGTTGTGCGAAATTGTGTGAAACATGAAAACCAGACATGAATGCATGCAAACCATGAACGCTGAAGACATTCACAACATGTGTAACTACTCATCTTTTATATTGGAAAACGAGAAAAATGTTTAATTCAATTAACATTGAGCCTCTAAACAATCCAATAAATGTTATTCAGAGCCTCTAAACACAATCCAAGAAATGTTTTTTGAACCGTCCCTTCACATAAAAGAAAACCAGAACAAATGAAGAGAATATTTTAAAGAAAAAAGTAGGACCATAAGCATTTCTCCTTACAAACACAAACATTTTTGTACCTGCTTCTCAATCAAAACACTATATGTAGGTAAACAAACAAATGTTCTCCAGATACTTTTTAATTCAACTTGGGAAAGAAACTTGTAAAAATGGCCCATTTATTCTACCAGACTCTCCATCTTGTCCTTCAGGCAGTCTACAGGTAGAACAAGAAGTCATCCAGGTTCATGTTGGGCTCCTTGTGAATGCTCTGACCAACCAGGAAGGCCAGTTTGTGGGCATACTGACATGGTGCAGGCACTCGGATAATCCCCTTAAAGACGAAAGAGAGCCATGAAGAATACACGAGACGGCACATAGTATTGTAGAGCTGTTAGCAGTAGAAGGATACTGATCTGCATGGTTGTTACCTGCCAGTTGTAGTACATGTGGCAGAGTTTGTAGGTGAGTCTCTGCATGTGATCTGGTTTGAGGTCGCTGTTGTCATACACTACATTGTAGTGTGTAGGTGAAACGCAACCAAAGCGCACAGCCTGACTTATTATGAAGAAATCGTACCTGAAAGCAGAAGTAGCATTAAGAGGAGCGGTTTGAATCATTTTACTAATACAAAATGGCTAATATTAGGGTATCTGGAGAGTTTTTATAACCTTTATGATCCGCAACAAATGTCCATTCACAACAAACCCATATAATCTCAAAATAAATCATGCATCTCATATCCTTTACCTAATAAATAGTGCTGGGGCCTCAAGACATTTTGTTCAATATACATGTGCATATCTATTAAAATTGATTTATGTACCAACATGTTGTTAAAGGGATAGTTCACCCAAAAATGAAAATTCTGTCATCATTTACTCACCCTCAAGTTGTTCCAAACCTGTACGAGTTTCTTTGTTCTGCTGAACACAAAAGAAGATATTTAGAAGAATGTTTGTAACCAAGCAGGTAGAGCAACCATTGACTACCATAGTAGGGGAAAAATACTATGGTAGTCAATAGTTGCTCTCTGTTACAAACATTCTTCTAAATATCTTCTTTTGTGTTCAGCAGAACAAAGAAACTCATACAGGTTTGGAACAACTTGAGGGTGAGTAAGTGATGACAGAATTTTCATTTTTGGGTGAACTATCCCTTTAAATATGAGGTTGACCAATATTGGATTTTTCTGACACAATGTTTAAATAAAAGGCAATAAACAGATTATTGTAACGATACAGGTACAAACTACATATTGAATGTGTTAATGTTCTTAAGTCTTTCTTTTAATGTGAGGAGGCAGCCTAGAGAGAAGCCGCAAAGGTTTAAATTTAATTAAAAAGCAGATAGTTTATAATGTAATCAAAATACAACAACAAAAAAGTTATGCGTAATGTAGGACTTTTAATTATAAATAAGCTCAAAATACATTTGGAGTCTTATGTTGAAATGTCTTCACTACAACCAGGTGCTCATTTAAGAAGATGGTGATAAAATATGCATTCTTACCACCATCTATACCATATTCCAATATAAAAACCATAAGGTAAATATTAGCTATGTTTACATGGGGCTGAAACGATTCCTCGAGTAACTCGAATTCAAAAAATAATCAAGGCAAAGTCCAAAACTTAATTTAGTCCATTTAACTACACACACTCATGTTGCATAAAGACAATTTTTGTGTAAGGACTCGGAGTATGCGCGGATTGAGGTTATATCCGCGGGTCAGGTGGGTAAAGTAATAAAAAGTAACATTCCAAAAATTGCGGGTGGATGAGAAATACGCATCAGCTGAAGAGATACGAGCACTTGAAACGCATGAAGCAACCAGCATGAATGGAGTTTGCACATGCATCACCATAGGCCTATGTGAAATGTTTAATGGGACTTTATATATACTTGATATCTCTGAAATACACCATTAAAATGTCGTCAAAGCTAAGCACAACAAATAGCAGAACAAGCTGTAACTGTTGTGTGCGCGTGTTGCGCAACACTCCTGCATTCAGAGCTGCGCGCTTTCATTGATTTGCTTAATTTAAATCTCACACTTTAATGATATTTATAGCTCCTAACTTAATAAAAACAAGCTGTGTTACTATGATTAATGATTAGCTCAAAATGTAGATATGCATGTGCGATGTAGGCTATTTTATCTATAATAATAAATTTTATTTGTAACGCACATTACATTAAACAAAATCTCAAATATTAATATATAATTATCTGAATTAAATACAAACACCTCTCGCTTTTGCTCACGTTCCAGCAATTACTCCTCAGTGTGCTGTATAGGTTGTGGACCCTGGTTTAGGTTTTTTAAGAAATGTGATTTTTTTTTTAAAGCAACCTACTTCAGTGTAGCTAATGTTACGACAGCATCACGCTTAACACTGAGAATTTGAATAATTGTAATGTGACGATCGGGTGTGGATATCTAAATCAGAGAAAATCACGTGCGGGTGGATGGTTTGTTTTTAACAGCGGATTCGGTGACATTAGAGCTGATCCGCGCATCTCTAGTATGCCCATCTCTACTCTTGTTCTTGTTCCAAGTTAGCTTCAATATTTTTTGCTTCTTACAAAAGTGTGATCACTTCCGCTGCTTGCGGAAACTACGCCAGATCGTGTACAGACCTTGCGCACCGGAAGTGATCGCACGCTCAAGGCTGTTGGAAATAGTGGTGTATTAGAGGTAAAAATTATATAAATACTGTTTGGTTTCTCGCACAAACCGATCGTTTAATGTCTTAAGACATCAATGTGTCGTCACGAGCCGCGGGATTTAATTTGGATTTGTCTGTGCATGTTTTTTTACTCTCATAGATTTTGTTACCATTCACATGCATTATACGACTGACAGACTGCAACGGTTAGAGTTAAATTTTCATTTGTGTTCTACTGAAGAAACAAAGACACCTACATCTTGGATGCCTTGGGGGTAAGCAGATAAACATCAAATTTTCATTTTTGGGTGAACTATCCCTTTAAGGCTAACGATTAATTTATATTTAATTTAAACGGCTGTATTTGTTTAAATTGACACCCCTAATACGCACCACTCTGGACGAGTGACCTCAGAGTCGATGACTGTTCCAGGAGGAGGGTTGGCAATTTTGCCATCAATCCGGGCAAAGAATCTGGAGCTAATGCGCTTTTTCACCACCACAACTGTCAGCTTGGGCCTGTATGCAAAACATAAATGTGAATACAACCAAGGGAATTCAACATCCCCATAGTGTGAATGTGTCGGCATGAAGTGTGGCTTACTCATAATCTTGCCCCATGGTCTTGATGGACTGCATGATCTGAGAAACTTCGTCGTCCACCACGCTCTGCAGCATGCCATCTCCAACTCCATCTCGGTACACGATGATGCGTGAGGGCAGAGAACTGTTGTACTTCAGATAGGCCTTCAGAGCAGCTAAAGAGAGACACAGATTTAGTATAGAGTGCTGCAGGGATGATGTATTTTGTAGGCCAACTTGCAAGTTTGCATCACCCTGGTTCCCATGACATTTTTCCATTGGCCCCTATTGCGGAATGCAAGACATGTGGCCAATAGGGGTGTAACTATATATTAGGGCTGAACGATATGGACAAAATTTCATATCTCGATTTTCATGCCAGATATCTCGATATCGATACAATACGATATGACTACGTGTTCGGTGAAAACCAGAATCTGAATTAAAATGTGTTTGATTTAAGCCTACATTTCAAAAATTAGTGTCAGAAAATGTATTGTTTTTAAGCCTTTGGCACGTACGATCACACAGGTGTAATCAGTCTAGGCTGGTCCCTGGAGCGGATGATCAAGAGCATCACATGATCAACAGAGACAGGCGCGCTCAGAGCGGTCATATAGCACAACTTTTCAGTGTTTTCAACCACATACTGTTTATTTTAGGTTTCAAACATATAAATTCACATAAGTACTAAAAAAAACAATACATTTAGAGTTTGTAAAATACACACTGATGTCTATGGAAGAGGTAATAATAATCCTTTCCATTATAATTCGACACGTTTTATTCATATCAGATACACATTGTAAGTAACTTCAATGTTTACTCTATTCTATTCCCAGTTCACCAGCCACTTACTTTGAAGTATTTCGGGAGAAGTGGATGAATTCACGTGTTGTAAACATAGAGGTTGTAAATCCAACAGATCCGATTCTCTGAACTGCGTCCGCGGCACAAACTAATGCTGCCTTCACGTGCTATCGGAAATTTGATGATTCCGACTTCTGAAATCGTGATTCAAAATGTGAGGGGGTTCATGTGCAATGTTTACCTAGGAAACTCATATTTACGATAATTCCGAGAGCACGTGAAGGCAGCATTACAC
Source organism: Gobio gobio (assembly GCF_949357685.1). Lineage (NCBI taxonomy): Eukaryota > Metazoa > Chordata > Actinopteri > Cypriniformes > Gobionidae > Gobio > Gobio gobio. The sequence goes on from NC_137116.1 coordinate 17,138,023, forward strand.
GCGATCGTTATAAAGGTGTTTAAACAACAATATACTTCCACTTGCATGTATTTGACAATCGGAATATCAGATATTTCATGCCATAGCTAACACATTTGTGAATATTCTGAATAAAAAAGGAAAAAATGACAAAAGCAGATCATCATTCATTCAGCGCTGTTGCTGCTGCGGTGTGTCACGTGACAAGCAATGACGTGTCACCATGGAAACCCCCCCCCCCTCTCAAGTCCCTGAAGTGCGCGCGCGCGCGCGCTGGCTTTAGCGGTGCATTCAAGGGCACTCAAACTGATGTTTGTTGTGACTGCCAGAGTTGTATGCAGGGCGAACGCGGAGAGGGGAAATCTATATCGTCTATATCGTTGCTTTTTTCGATAGTAATATCTTGAAAGTTCATATCTAGATATAGATACGATAACGATATATCGTTCAGCCCTACTATATATCGTGTCACAATATATCGCAATACAAAAACTCAACAATATGTATCGTGGATAGTGACAATTAAAAAATTTTCAGAGTTTTAGGCCACATCCACACGAAGCCAGAGCTTTCCCTAGCCAACCTTTTTTCCCTTGTCTCAAAAAAAACGGCATATACATGAAACCACTGAAACCGACACAAAACGACCATGCCAGACCAGTATGTGCTGCTGTGATTCTGCTACAGAGATACACTAAAAACAGAGAAGACTTAGGGTGATGACATCATCGTTTCACAGATTGGCTGTACACACGAAAACGCAAGGGTGTAATTTTCATATTTATCCACTCTGGGACCCGATTAAAAAAAATTGCGGTTTCAGGCTCCCAAAACGCTGGGTCCATAAAGACGAAACGCTGATACGATACAAAATTGTTTACATATACAGCTAAACGCGTCTGCGTGTGTACAAGGCATTAAGTGTCAGTACTACTGGCATTTTGGCAACATTCTCTGTTGTTGTTATTGTTTGTTCAAGAGTGAAAGAGAACTCGATGTGTGCACGAGACTGGCGCAACTAGGGATCTGATTGAGATGCAGCCACACAGACAGGACACTGACATACAGCGCGTTCTCTTGTGTCTTGTCATGCCAAGATGGTTTAAAAGCATTTACATAAATAATACCCCTTTTCCACCAAGGCAGTGCTAGTGCTAGTTCAGAGCCAGAGCTAGTCCCAGTTCATAGTTGGTTCGACTGAGGAGCTTCTAAGAACCGGTTTGCTTTTCCACCTGCTGAGAGCCACAACAGAGCCATGTCTTACGTCACTGTATACGCCTCATCTTTCTCAGCAACGCTAGCGAGGCAGCGGCAGTGTTGCCAAGTTGGGCTACTTCATCACTGTTGCCGCGGCTGTTTTTCATGTCCGCGGGTTGAGGCGACCCCAATTATGTGATATTTAGCCCCGGGAATGCGAATTTAAGTAGGCAACCATGCCAAAAAAACACATATTTTACCCCCAAATGTGCTTTTTACCGGGGAAGCCCCCCTGAAACGCGATTGGGCTTGTTTTGAGTAGCAATTGGGTGGGTTTTGTTGTGAAAACCTGGCACAAACACACCAGGCTTGTTCGAGATGCATCGGCGCTGCGTAGACCGATCCACGTATGATATTAAAAAAAACGCATCAGTGAATCAAAAGGAGTCGTGTGCTCTCGCTGGACTCGTTATCATACGGCGATCGGTCTCTGCACAGCTGCGAACAAGCCTTCCATCAACAATGCAAACGTTGCGTTACTATTCATTCACATGGCTTTACGATCCTACATCGGCATCAAAACACAACGAAAACACAGCGAATCCAACGCATTCATGCAGTTCGCCGTAATTTGTATAGACGGAGATTACAAACGAGCAGCAGCTGTTAGCTCCATTAGCTGCTATTTCAACAATGGCGGATCTCAAGTTTGTGTTGGTCTTGTTGACACCGCCCCCAGCGCCTGACGGAATCGGTTCCTACTTCTAGCCCTGTTCTAGCCCAGCAATGTTTTGGTGCTACTTAAAGGGTTAGTTCACCCAAAAATGAAAATACTGTCATTAATTACTTACCCTCATGTCGTTCGACACCCGTAAGACCTCCGTTCATATTCGGAACACAAATGAAGATATTTTAGTGTAAAGCTGATGCTGAGAAAGGCTTCAGATAGGCCTCCATTGGCATTCAGTACATTTACACTCCCAAGACCCATAAAAGGCACTTAAAACGTTGTTACAAAGTCCATCTCACCACAGTGGCTCTACAATAATTTTACGATGTGACGACAATAGTTTTTGTGCGCAAAAAAAATCTAAATAACACCTTTATCCAGCTTGTTATTGTCTTCCGTGTGTGCCTCCATCACGCATGCGCGAGAATATGACGTAGCGCCAGCGTTCGGGAATCCATGAAATGCGCACTTTAGCCCGATTTTGAGAACTACGCCGAGACCTAAAGCATGATCAATGTAGAATTCAACAGCTTAGACACGCGCGTCTTCCATGACCCAGAAGCAAAACAAATCGCTTCTGGGTCATGTGTCCGAACGCCGGATCTGCGTCATATTCTCGCGCATGCGTCGTGAAACTAGGCTCTGGCTCCGATCTAGCTCTAGCACTGCCTTGGTGGAAAAGGGGTATAAGAGCGTGATCATATAATGTAACGCTAGGCAAAAAATTATATAAAAACGAACGCTGCGTTAATTGCATTAAATATTTTTAATGCGTTAAAATGAATCGCCCGCGTTAACTTGCCCAGCACTAATATTAATATATATATATATATATTGTTGAATACAATGTAAAATAATGCAATAGGGTAATATTTGGGGGTCCTGATAATGCCAAATCTTTTATGTTACCAGTAAAAAGTGGCCAACATTATTTAAAATGTATCTAGTCAGTGACAGATGCAAGCATATTAGTCTAAAATAATTCTGTAGTTTCAGCTTCAGAATCAATCGTTTTTTTTAAATTCTGGTGTCACCAATTTAGAATTTCAATCAACAGTACATTTTTTGTTAACCTTTTACCATTTGTCTTGGATTATCGCAATAATATTGTATTGTGATATGTATCGAATCGTGACATGAGTGTATCGTTACACCCCCAGTGGCCAACAAAATTTTAATTCTTGCACATTTTTTTCCAAGATAATTGTCACAAATTAACAACTTTCATGAACTTTAAAACCTAAATACAATAAGCAGAAGTAAAAAGCTAAAGTTAGTCTATGAATTAAGCTTTTAGAAATGAACACCCACTAAGTTTCCAAAAACTCTTTCAATCTTATTTCAAATCTACAAGTTGGAATGTTTGAGAGAATAGTTTGTAAAAGCATAATTATAAATGAGGCTGTGAAAGTGGACTAGCAAGTAGATGAGTTTTCCTCTTCTGCGGGATGACGTTTAATATCACCAACAAACAAACTCTGTAGTGCCATTCAGCTACTTGTTAGCAACTGCATTTATCAGGAAAAGAAAAGAAAAAACGTATTTAATATCTTGAAATTGTTAACTAAAGATATGGAATGACACGGTAAGTTAATTAAATAATTTTCTTTCTTTTTTTTTTTTAAAGAAAAGGCAAAGCAGCAAGATGAAACTAAAAACCAAAATAATTTTGGTTGCAACATTTCTCACCTTGCATCAACCCTTTCAGTGCATCAATGATCTCCTGACCACAGTTTTGCAAGACGCACTTGGAGAACCACCTGAAAAGATAACAAAATCATTATAAAACAATTAAGTACAACCACATAATCTAAGATTCTGAACTCTATTAACTGTAGTTTTAATTGATGACAACAACAGTATTTTCACTAAATCCTATCAACTACTTAGTCCACCAGTAACCAGAAAGCAAGATTCCCTTCTAACTCAAAACTTAACTTTCATTTACTTCAAATGTTTTGCAGTTTCTTGAAAAACATCCACAGTAAGTCTAACATAATGTTGAAGACAGAATTTTAAGATTATCTTTGTTTAAACAGTGCTATCTTCAATTCATTATATTACCTGGACATGCCCTGGTTCAGACTGGCCACCAGTGCTCCAATGGATCTCTTCCCAGCAACAGTGTCATGGTAACAGTCTATGCCTACAATCATCAGCTGTCTGAGCTAAAAGACAAAGATTCAATTTGTGATCTGACACTTGGCACAAGCCAACAGAACAGCAGTCATTTGAGAGTCTTACTGGGATTTGTACACTCCACAGCTCTCCTCCCATTTTGCAGTTCATCTGCAAAGCAATCTTGGTGGCCACAGTCATAAGCATTTGAGGTTTGCTGATGGTGCGAGCCACCACACACTGGCTGGGAGTGGGGCAGTCCACACACAGGTACTTTTTCACACAGTCGTACTTGTCCTTTCGATTGGTAGACAGGATCACCACCACCTGTGGAAGGCACAGAAGCAGTTTGAAACAAAAGCTCTGGATATTCAAATTGTGCATGAATGCAATTACTGGTCTCACCATCTGTGTTTCACGTGTTACGTTCTGTTGCAGGGCTCTCAGGACAGATTCCAGACAATCCTCATACTCAATCCTGCTTGGGCAGGAAATGCTTATTAACATGAAAATGGAATGGAGAGTTTTTGACAATCAAAGGTTCAAACAACTCACATAATGGCCCTCTGCATGCGGATTCCCATGGGCCCAGCCACTCTGTTGAGAGTTTGAAGCAGAGATTGGGCAACGTCTGCATTCCGGCGTGGGTAAAACATCAGCCAGTTGTTCAGATTCATGCAGCTTTGCAGAGGGAGACCTCTCATCTCTTTAGACCAGTCAGCTGCCCGTGGGTTATACTCATACTAAGGGATGAAAACAAAAGAGAATAATCAAGCCCTCAATGAAACGGTTACATTATGAATGCCTTCTGTGATATGACGCTGTCTGTCTTACCGCTCTGCCTCCCTGTATAATCCTCTCAGAGGGCAGGACTCTTCCATTCAGACTCAGCAGTCGGTTCTCAAAGCTCAGACCCCAAGTTGTAAGCTCATTCTGCACATCTGCATTTCTAGTGTATGTGAGAGCCGATAAGATATACAAATATCCATAATTAAGAAACGGAACACCCTATCAGTAGGGTTGGTGTAGAACCTGTACCTGTTGATGTTGGAGATTAAGCGGTTAATTCTGCTCTCTCTCTGTTCAGGACTCAGTCTTGTGTGAGAGGCAAGATCCTTCATGATGGTGAAATCAGCGCGCATCTTATCTGTCAAACCTTCAAGGCAAACAAATGTATGCAGGTCAGATAGTTGTTTACATCTGAAAACAAAACTTAAACGCGTTCTATTCCATATTTCACTCCATGTCTATTAGTTTTGAGGTCATCTATATGTTAATGTCCACACCTCACCTTTCACGTTGAGGTGTAAACAAAGTTTTGTACAATAAAACGGTCTAAAAATCAAAAATGTCCCATTCACCTTAATTACCACCTGTCATTGACTTTAAGCAAGTAGCAAATCATTAACTGAGTAGGTACTGAAATTTGATAAGGAACAAACTTTATAACATAAAAATAATAGGTTCTATATAGTATGAATGATATCTGGATGCACTGCATTAGCCATGTTATCGCAGTCACATAGGGTAGTCAATATAGGGTCATATTGCTTTACTGCCCTTTACAAATCCTCTCGTTACTTATGGGAGAGAAAAGAATCAGATGAGTACTTCACAGCAGAAGTAGTAGGTCATCCGGGGGCTTTTTGCTTGCTGTTGTATGAATACTTTGACTTTAGACATACTACTGATTTTACATACTGACTTTTACCTACTATATAATAGACTAGTAGCAGCCATATTCAACTGCATGGAAGGTTTTGTCAGTGTCTTGAATTGCACTAAGGATTGTGGCTATTAAAAAAGGACAAGTCTTTTTTTTATCACCAATGCAGTGCATTCAGATACATCACATGACAGAAAGTGGCACTCTTCAAACCATTAATGGGTCTTCAAAAGACTTGCCTGTGAGGTAGCAGAACTCTGGAACGAGCATGGCAGGTCCCGGTGGAGGACGTCCTGCAGGGCCGGGTCTCTTCACACGACTAACCAGAAGAGCCTGGTTGCCATCTGTTACGTCCAGACCATATTGCTGGAGACGAGGAGAATGAATTGAGTATGACCATAAAATTCTGCAACTGATGTCAAAATAATTCCCTGTATCATTAGGCTACCGTTTTGAAATAGTTCGTAAAGGAGATCTCTGCATCTCCCTTCTTGAATGTGTTGTTAGGGGTATGATCCCAGGCAATGTCATCAATCCTGTACGTCTTGTTATTGTACCTATAAATAATAATTTATTAAACACCATTAGTTTGTACATTCTCACGTTAAACCACTTTACCAATTAAATACTTTTCCAAGAAAAACTCACGTTACTGTTCAAAAGCTTGGGGTCAGTATGAATGTATTAATAAAGAAATTAACACTTTTATTTAGCAAAAACACATTAAACTGATCAAAAATGACAATAAAAGACATTTTACATTGTTACTAGAAATTTCTATTTCAAATAAATGCTGTTTTGAATGATAATTGACATGGAATTGTGATGAAATATTGATCGTATTGTATTTCTGATCAAATAAATGCTGCCTTGGTGAGGATAAGAGACGTTTGAGTATATGTCAATGTTCTCATTTTACTTGGTCAGAATGATCAGGCCCACAAGTTCCTTCGTGCAGGCTTCAGCGAAGCGCTTCTCTCCACACTGCTGCCTCAGACTGTACATGAAGTCAAGGACTGTCTCACAGCGCAGAACCTTGTGGCTCACATCGGAGCACAGCATGATGCTTGACTCGTACTCTAGGATGGAGGTCTCAAAGCCAGGCCAAATTGTCAACCTGCAAACACATACGGCCCATTGTTCAATCATTTTCCAGCACCAGGTACTGTATGTGTGCACAGACACATTTCTGTCAATACCTGTGCTGGGGAATGTTGAATGGATCATCAGGATTGTAGTAATGGCGTCCAATCTGCTGCATGTTAAGCATCCTCAGGATTCTACAACACAAAGTAAACAGGACTAGAAGTTAAACACATCATAAATATCAACTATATTTCAAACAGAGTGCATTCTGTTATTACTTCCTGAAGAGGATGTTGTAAAACTGCAGGCATACAGTAGAGGATGGTGGGAGTTCATTGGTCAGTGTGACAGTGATCTCAACCTTCTCTCCATTTCTGGTCTCACTGAGCAGGATTGTCTCCTACAGGCAAATCAACTTATCATTGACCATCAAACTCCAAAGCCTCACAAAAAGCAATTAAATGAAATCATGAGCATGTTGAGGACGTAGAAACATACAGGATTGTGCAGTTTGTTTGGGAGGAAGAGAATTGCTCCATCAAAGGTGTGTGCTTTGCCAAGAGTCTCCTCGTGCTGGAAAAGCAGAGCCGAGCGCAAGCGTCGGGACTCCATAGGTGGCTTATACTCCACGTAGTACTGATATAGAGCCCACAGAGGACGTGAAATCAGCCGAATGAAATTGGCCCTCAGCTCAATGGCAGTGCCTGAAGCGCCTGTGGTCACAAGAGTTTCAAATTTAGTATCATGCATTAACACAACTGTGTACACCAGAACAGGGATGTGGGAAATATACACTACCATTCAATGGTCAAAGTTAAGTTAAGTTATTGCTTTTGAATAAAAAAAAATACAGCAAAAACAGTAACGCTGTTAAATTTTTTACAATATAAAAATGTTTTCTATTTGATTCATTTTAAATATGCAATTTTGTCCTGTGTTGGAAATAGGGCTGGGCGATATGGCCAAAAATGTATTTCGATAAAACTTTTCATATCAGTCCATATCGATAATCATCACGATATTATTTCTTTCTTTCAAATTTAAAGGCAGATTTTTGCTCCTAAGTGAAGGTTGTATTTCTTAATAGAAAAATAGAAATAAATAGAACTAATAGAAAAAATGAATGTTTTAGTTTCTCCATGTTCTAATAGGTGATACTGTTTCTAGTCATGAAACAGGTTTGTGTCGCCTGACTTTGGCATATATCTTCAGCTGCAGTATTAATAATATTACATGTTTTGTAATATGCACATTTGACAGTGAGTTGACAGTAGTAGTTGCTTGAGTTAGGAGGATGCAGATGTAAATTTATGTGCATTAACAAAAACACGGACATCTGTAAAAATTGTAACAACTTATAGTAAAATATATTATGACTGATTTTTATTAAAATTAAGCATTGGTCTTCCATAGTATCGTAGATTTAGATCATGATATTCACTCGAGATGCTCCGATCAGCATTTTTGGGGCCTTTTAGATCATGATAACCACTAGAGATGCTCCGATCAGCATTTTTGGGGCCGATCACCGATTACCGATCACCAAGATCATGATCTGCCGATTGCCGATCACAGAATGACAGGGGAATGGGAATCTTTTATCTATAATCTTGCAGAGTTTGCACCATTTGTAGAAATGAAACTAACTCTAAATTAACTGTATTGAGAAAAAAAAAACTGTAGAAATAGGCTAGAGTCAAGATCTTGAAGAACCACCAAGTGTTTATTTTAGAAAATGAGATAACTTAAGGCTACTGTAGGCCATCTTTCCCAAATAAATGTATATAATTATCACCTAAATATTTGATCATGCAGTGCATTTTTGTTTTTAAAGACAAATTTTCAGGTAGGTCTAACATTAGTATTAAGGTAAGAAATACTAAAGACATTTAATAAGAAATCAAATGTAAATTAATATTGGTCTTCCCTGAATAAATTAAGTTAGATTAATCCTTACACTTAAGGTTGCAAAAGTTAGTCATTGAAGAGCAGTGAGTGTCATAAAGGTTCATCAAACAACACAAGACAGAGAAACTCAGAGACAGCAGCAGTTTATTCGACTGCTGTCACTTTAAGAGCGAACACGGATAGGTTACAAGCAGCTGCACAAACGTTCACTCGCGAGTCACGACGGGGTTTACGTGAATACTCGTCAAGACGGTCATTTAGTACATACATTTGTGTGTATCTGACCATTTCAGCGCAATTTGTACTCGCAAGCTTTTTGTGAGATGGCCTGTGTGTGTGTGCGCGCGCGCGCGCTCACGGTCTGGAGAGCGCGCGAGTGCTGAGCGGTTTGAACACAGTGACGATGCGACACTGCCTCGATTGTGCAAGTGGCAAATCCTGTGTCAACTGTGCAGCTCGATTTTAGTGCACATGCGATGCGCTGATGTGAAGCCATTTGAGCATTTTGAAAGGGAGAGAGAGCGCGCGCACGACGTGATTCACGCTTTTTGTGAACTTACGTCTCACAGAAAGTTTTCAAATGACTGCGCAAGTTATTTAGTACAGAAATAGGAATTGTACCTCACCTTCAGCATTATAATTATTTTACCCGCGCTGGAAAGAGAATGAGACGGTGTCGCTGCATATCATGCCCTAGCTCTCACGGCAGGTGCGGGGTTTATGTGTCGTCAGCTGCGATCGGTTCATGAGATCGGCCTTTTTGGAGACCGCCGATCAATCATCCCAAAGCGATTATCGGCCGATCGAGATCGGTTGCCGATCAATCGGAGCACCCCTAATAACCACAGTTAAAAACATACATACAGCTCTTCACTGCCTTGGTCAAATGTATCTATATGGTTTCTATGGTATTTGTATAAAAAAACAGTAGACATAGCCTAAAAACATTTAGCATAAATGCACAAATTCTATAGCTCAATCACAAAAAAAATACTGTAATAATATTCCATTACTCCTTTAATACATTTAATACATGTCTACATTAATAATATAATATAATTCTATATGAATATCCCACATTTCTGTAAATTATGGATAAGATGGAAAAGCCTTCTGACTGTATCATTGCACACAGTGTTTCTCCTGTTTGTCAGCGCTGTTACATCTGGCATTAAACTAGCTTAAATCACCGAGACATTTGTGTTTTTCGTTGAATGCACGCGCTTCTGGATCTCACAACGCACTTTAGAGTTCACGTGACTGTTCAGAGTGGATCTCTTCTAGTGAGTGAGCGCGCTGCCGTTTGGACTTTAACCAGAGCGGATGGTCTGTGTGATGCGGTTCAAATGAGTAACAATTCGTGCTACCTTTTATCAACAAATTCATCGTCTTTGGAAGATGACTCAAGGTTAGTTTCACTTTTGAATTAACGTTTGTCGCCGCATCCACTCATTTCCACTTGTGTACTTTTGATTGTGCACGTTAAAAGCTGCACGCTGACTGGCTCTGACTGGCTGTTGTCACGTTTATTTCTGTTGCGCAATTGGGTAATCTATAGAGTAAAAATGTCCAGAGCTTATAATCGTTATCGACATGAATTTTATCGCGATTCGATATGATATCGTTTATCGGCCCAGCCCTAGTTGGATATATAATTTCCTTCAGAAATGATTCGAATGTGCTGATTTGCTGCACAAGAAACTATTTTCTTTTCATCAATGTTAAAACAGTTGCTGCTTGATACTTTTGTGGAAACTTGATTTGTTTAAAGATTCTTTGATAAATATATAAAAAGTTATTTTTTATAGAAATATATAGAAAGTTTATTTGAAATATAATTTTTTGTTATTGTAATTTTAATGGAAAATTCCAATTTAAAGGATTAATCTAACTTAAAGGTTTAGTTCACTTCAAAATGAAAATGTCCTGATATTTTGCTCACCCCCGTCTCATCCAAGATGTTCATGTCTTTCTTTCTTCAGTCGAAAATTACGTTTTCAGTATTTTTCTTCACATAATGGTTTTCAATTGCAACCAAAATGTTGAAGGTCCAAATCAATGCAGTTTCAAAGCACTTCAGATGCTCTGCGCGATCCCAGACGAGGAACAGGGTCTTATATAGCGAAACGATCAGTCATTTAAAAAAAAAAAAACGTTTTAACATAAATTGCTTATCTTGCGCTGCGCTGCGACGTGCTAGTGATTGAAAACGTCACACTAGACGTAGACAGAAGTACCGCCCCAAGCGACCGTGCGAGGACCAATACAAACTCCCTTTACCAAAAAACATCACATTTTCAACGTGATTGCCCAATCACTAGCACGTTGCAGAGCAGCGCAAGATGAGCAATTTAAGTTAAAAAGTATATTCATTTTTATTAATTTTTTTTAAAATGACCGATTGTTTCGCTAGATAAGACCCTGTTCCGCGTCTGGGATCACGTAGAGCGTCTTAAGGCCATCAAAGCGTTTTGAAACTGCATTGATTTGGACCTTGAAAATTTTGGTTGCAATTGAAAACCATTACGTGAAGAAAAATCCTGGAATGTTTTCCTCAAAAAAACATATTTTCTTTTCGACTGAATTCATTTTCATTTTGAAGTGAACTAATCCTTTAATCTAATTTATAACCAAATAGAAATTATAAAAAAATTTCAAATTAGTAGTAGTGATTGGCCGATAATTGCGGGTTTTTTTTCGTGTATCGGCAGATACAAGGCTGCTGCGTTCCCCTGAAATGTTTTCCCCGGCATTATTTACAGACAGGCGTCCACAGGCAGCTCTAAACTTTCAACGCATCTTTTAACTGTTTGACTTAGTTGAAATATTACCATACACTTTGAAAGTGAAAACATGTTTCTCTATATGTGCTTGCAACTATAGCCAAGCAAGTTTGCTAAATTAAATGAAATGCTAAATGCTAGGGGTGTAACGATTCATCTACTACATCGATGTATCGATTTATTTTCCTATGATCTAACTACATCGATCTGTGCTCGGCAAGTTGGCCTTCCGGACGACATATATCGATCTAACATCGTTTTAAAAGGTAATCAATCGATTGTATCGATCATAGGAAATAACGCATTGGATTTAAGCACGTCAGACTTTATATGGATGTTTTTTCTTAGCACTTTTAATGATAAAGGCATTAAACGTTACTCGATTCAGTCTGCCTATCTGTGACATCATCGCAACGCACCTGCAGCAGCGCTCATTGAAATGAATGGGATCGTGTCGATTTGTCGCTGCGTGTCGCTGGCTGTGTGAACGGGGCTTGAGAAATCAAAACATAGTATGGCGCATGGGAGAGGAGAAGCCAACGAGCGAGAAATGAACAAGCCACCAGGAGAAAGAGCTACCTGTACTTTCAACCCTTGCTTGTTACCTGTGCATTCCTGACACCAGTGTGCCAGCAGAGCAAGTTTTTAGCACTGCTGGCGACATAGTGAACGCACAGAGAAGTGTTCTGCGGTCAGATCATGGTGATATTTTTGAAAAAGAAATCTGTAGAGTCATTGAAGAGTAGTTGGTTACATTTTATCTTTTGTTAAATATTGTTTGTTTATTAAACTGAGAGTAGTAGCAGGTTCAGCCAGTTTATTCAATCTGAAGAAATGTTGGTTGCACTTTATTTTTGATATTAATATTGTATTTGTATTATTTTAATGTTGAAAAACAACAGCAAAAGTAGCAGGTAAACCTACTATTAATTAAACCTGAAGAGAAGTTAGTTGCACTTTATTTTTGATATTAATATTGGAATATTTTTATGTTGGAAAACAAAAGCAGAAGTAGCAGGTTAACCTACTGTTGAAATGTTGGTTGCACTTACTGTGCTTTTATTGAAAATGTATTGAATATTGAAAATGAGAGCAGAAAAGGTTAACTTCCTGTTAATTCAACCTAAACTGTTGGTTGCACTTTATTCAAATAAAATTTGAATGCATTTGCCATTAATTGTTGTTTACTTGTTTGTTTATATCCATAATTAATTGATATACCGGATTCCCTTACAAGAAACAACAGGAATCTAGGAAACTTCACCTGCACTGACCAGTATCCAGATAATTATTTCAGTCACACAATTTTTGGCTAAAAAGTTACTGAATCGATTTCAAGTCACTGAATCGTTTCGGATCGTATCGTTCTAAATTAACCAATATCGTCCTTGAATCGTATCGACAACCTCAAATCGTGATACGAATCGTATCGTTGTTAAAACGAATCGTTACACCCCTACTAAATGCCTCTTCTATAAAACTGCTTGCCATTGTATTTAGGGAGCTGCAAATATAGACTAGAATGTCAAGCACTTTTCCAGCTAATCCTAAACTAACTTTTCTACACGGAATAGTAAGAAAAGCCCTCTTTGTTCTCTTTATATGTATCTGTGCAAGAGAGCTGTGAGAGAGCGAATGACACCACACAACATCTCCATAAATTTGTGCATGTAGCAATTTAATGTTTATATATTTTAAAGCACTGAATCGCTATTGAATCACGATTAATTAGATTCTTAGCATTTTAAATCGATTATTGACTGAAATCAATAATTCACGATTCAGAAATACATGTTTCAAGATCAATGTATCCGCGATGCATATTGCAAAACAGCAAAAATCAATTCATGCTCATTAACATTTTGGTGTTACCTGTTTTGCACTCTTTCACATGTTCCATGAGTTGGCGAGTGTGGACACCAGAATCATGGAAATCCCGCCTGCGCCCACCTCTCTCCCCTATCTTTACCTGCTGAAAGCCTGCAGAAATCGTGAGCATTGCTACAGGGAGATATAAAGAAAAGAGTAAGATTCAGGATTTGTGAATGTTATAGTATATAATAGTGCAGTATATATTTCCACTAATTGCACTTACCTTCTTCAGACATCGCTCCAGGTGCAGGTCTCCCTCTGCCCACCAGCTGTCCTTCAGGTGCAGTGGGCATAACTGGCTTTGCAGCCTCTTGTGATAATGGTGGTTGCAGCAGAGGAATTGGAATACTAAAAAGCTTATTTCAATAAAGATATATCATATTCAACTAATTATAAATAAACTCACCGCGCCAGAAGCAGCAGGCTCCTGACCACGACCTCTGCCTCTTGATCTCTCTCTTGCTCGTCCCGTCATTTTGGTGCTTTTTCAAATTGCTTTGACTTATTCCCATTCATGCTGTACACACAAGTAAAGTTAGTCGCTTATAATTTGCGTTTGAAAACTCAGTTTGGAACAAACTAGTAATGTGAAGCGTTCATAAACCAACAAAATACGTTTAATAACATGTTTTAACTCATTTCATATAGTCGGTCAAGTTGTGAGCTGACGTGGCTTCTTATCACAGAATGAGGCTGACAATGTAGTTATTGGATAGTATTCTATACAGTGATAAAGTCTACGTCAATCAGCACTGCTTTATTATTATTAAAATACCAGAGAAGGCTTGAAGAACTCAAATACACCATATCTTGATGCGGTCGTGTTTATTGTCTTCATGTTTACTCAGTCAAAGCGTTTCTATCTTTCTTTTATTCAGACTACAGCGCTAGCTACCCACCCAGCAAAAATACGTTGAAAAGACGTCGAAAAGACGACATTGCCAGACGTTTAAACAACGTTCAAATGTGGTTGAAAAGTGAAAGGTGAAAAGACGTCTTTTTAGGTCGTTGAAAAGACGTCTATACAAGGACGTCCCAATTACGTCTAAATTTGGTTGAAAAGTGAAAGGTGAAAAGACGTCCTTTTCATGTCGTTGAAAAGACGTTTATTAAAGCCTAAATTTGGCTACAATGTGACGTCTTTTTCAGGCTTGACAATCATAAATGTATTATTATTCATTATGTAATATTTTCATTATATACTACTAATATTATATTATTATACTCTCAAAATAGGACAACTGACAAAAAGGTAACAATAAAACATTTATTCATACGTCAAATACATCATTAAAAACTCATCACGAAAAACTAATTAAGTGGTTATTGCAGTATATATATCCCTATATAGTACTAATACAGTAATTTTATTTTATATATATATATATATATATATAGAAAGCAGTGTTTCCCCTACAATGTATTCACAGCGGCGCAGCGCCGCCGCTGGATTTTCAGCGCCACTGCAAAATTTCAGTAATATCACATTCACTTACACACCGTAAAGGAGAGAGAGAGATTGACGATGACCAGAGAACTAAACAAAAATGTAGTCTGCTTACACTTTCACGATATCACAGGGCTGTGATATTAATCTTATTTTATTTTCGCTTCCAAGGATTAAAAAAAAGATGATATGAGGTAAAACTATTATAAACTATGCTCGCGCATCGTCTAGCACAACTTCCTTCCCTTCACAGCGCGCGCTGTCATTTCTCCCCAAACATGCATTTAACGTCAGATTCAGCACAATCCGTGATTGTTGTCAAATGCACTCTCCACTTTGGCTAAATTGCAGAACGTGTTTGATTAAATGAAAAGCAAAATAATCCGTGCAATAGACGCTGTTTCCAAGTTCAAGGCGGGGGTGTGTGTGTGCGCGCGACCGCTGCGAAACGGACAGACTTGCACATAGCTTCGTGTGCGCGACTAAACCATCAAATACACAACAAAATAGCCTATATCTCAAAATGACAGGCTTGGAGAGTATTCACTTAAACACAGTTTAGCTTAAATGGTTGTAAAAGGGAGAATGATATTAGATCTGCGTCTTAAAGGGGCAGCATCTAATCAAATTGGTGACGATTGAGCCATTAATGTGAATCAAACAACAAAAGGCAAAGAGAAAATTACTTGCAGTTTTTGTTTTTTTTTACCTTTTTATTAATCATATGATTAATAAAAAGGTTAAAAAATACATCATGTAATAATATTTCACAATATTAGGCTACTGTTTTTTTCCAGTATTTTTGTTTAAATAAATGCAGTCTTGATAAGCATGAGACTTTTTGCAAAAACATAAAATAGTATCCAAACACTTTTTTATTTTTTTACATTTTTTTTTTTACATTTTTCTTACATTTGAGCCCTTGCCCATTAGGAACTTTCTGCACGTCCCTGCAGGTTATTGAAGTAAAATAGGCTATAAGCTAGTCACCTTAAACTAATGAAAAGCTTAATATGGATTTTAATGTTCAAAATGTCTATTTCTATCCACAAAACTTGCCAGAAGTCATGGTTTAAGGTTTTTATTTTATTTTATTTATTCCGGAGGTGCATGCCTCCGGACCCCACGACGAGCGGCTTGGCAACAACCTCCGGCACGTAACAGCACCGCTGCTGGAAAAAATTCTAAGGGAAACACTGGAAAGCATTAAGTGGCATTACGTATGTATTGAAAACGGTAAAAGTGGCACTGTTATATATTAACGCATTTCATTTTTTGTGGCATTGTCAACAACTTAGTGCCTGCACTGTAACCCTGTACTGTAAATTTACAGAGAATTTCTAACAGTATTATACTGTATTTCCATAAAGCAGTAATATACTGTATCTTTTACAGCACATCTGTAAATATACAGCACATTTCTGTTTTCAGCCTGCTAAATTCGTAATACAGTATCACACTGTAAAAACATTGAATTGTGGGATTGATTTCGTTGGCGCTCATTTCAGATCAGATGCAAACAGAACAAACAGCAAACTCGACTTGTCAGCGGCACTCAATATAACAGAATCATTATTCATATCTTGTTTAAACAGTGTAACTTATGTGCATTTGTGAGCAGTGTTTAAGCTTTCTGTGCTTCGGTTGATTCAGTTTGCGTTTCAAAACGTTAACGTTACGTTAGTTGCCTGTGACGCATCAGAAATGGAGGACGTTACACGAAGATGGAGGAAGAATTTGTCACCTGTAGAAGACGATGAGGAGTTTAAGATGGAAAATTGTTCGACTCAGTATTGATACGGTAAGCCAATCTATGTTTTGCGTTCGCATTTCGACATTGTTTACATGAATAGTTTGATTTTGTGAAAGCAGTTTGCTACCGCGAAAACAATCTGTTCTCACCTCTTTACCAAGATTATGCGATATTTCACAGGCTAATATTAAACATTTACCATGTTTTTTGCATGACCTGCTTTTGATCTAACAGTTATATATATATTTTTTCGTTTCAGGCTTGTATTATAAACCGAAGACGGCCAGTACATGTAAACAAACAACGTAAGTGATTTACTAGTTAACATGTGTTAGTTTTAGTCCATTTGTTAACAAAAATGCTATGGTGTAAGTTCTGTGATCGTGCTTTTGAATCTTTGTCAGCATTTTGCCAGCACATGAAAATCCATAGTCATGTTCCTAATACTTTTTTCAAATGTGGTATTCCTGATTGCTCCAGAACATTTAAAAAGTTCACTGCTTTCAAGGCTCATGTATTCAGGGATCACAAAGAGAGGCCCTCAAAGACATCTGTTGAGCAGTTAGGAATTGATGCTTTAGTCTGTGACATTGGTGTCTGTCAAGAAAAGTGCAGTGATTTGAAAAACTTTGTTTTACACTTGAAATCTCATATCAAAGAAGGTACCAGAGTGCCATGTCCATTTACATGTAATAAAAGCTTTTCTGTAGCATCTACATTGACCTCACATATATCCAGGAATCATCGAAACTCTTCAGCAGAAAGGTTGCGTCATAATTTACTGCAGTCAAATGTTTCAGTACAGAGGCTGCATGGTGAGGTATCCAACATAGTTGAACACTCAAATCCACAGTCTGAATCATTTGATTGTTGTGATGGAGGAGAACAATTGAATATTGCACTAGTGCCAGATAATGCAGATGAATCTCTTTTTTTAAAGAACATGGCTCTGTTTTATCTCAAATTACAGGCAAAGCATATTCTCCCATCATCTGTGATTCAGTCTGTAATTGATGGGGTGCAGGACATCCATGATATTAGCCAGTGTCATTTGCTGCACAAGCTAACTGAAAAATTGACTGCGCTTGGTATTTCTGAAAATGATATAAAGAGCATTATTGATGTCTTGCAAACTGATGATCTTTTTCGGAAGTCAAATATCAATGCACTTAGCACTGATAAGAGGAGAAAATCCTTTTATAAAGACAATTTTAAGTTTGTGGATCCGGTCCCAATCTGTCTTGGTCAAAATGAATCTGGCAAGGAAAGTTTTGCTCAATATATTCCTATTAAGCAAAGCTTAGAAGCACTGTTCTGCTGTAAATCAGTGATAGAACAACATAAGAATTCAAGAACTGAAGTCAGAGCAAAAGATATCCTCTCTGATGTATGGGATGGCAAAAATATTGATGAAAATGTGCTGTTTAAAGCTGATACAGATTCATTAGGTGTAATCTTGTATGAAGATGCTTTTGAAGTTGCCAATCCACTTGGGTCTGGTAAGAAAAAACACAAAATTCTTGCCGTTTATATGACACTTGCAAACCTGTTGCCTCACTGTCGGTCAGGCATCGACCCTATGCAGCTAGTTCTGCTGTGTAGGGAACAAGATTTTAGATTTTTTGGACAAGATTTGGTCTTTGCCACTCTGATAAAAGACCTTAAAGACCTTGAGGAAAATGGTGTTGAATTAGCTGATGGAAAGGTGCACAAAGGTACATTGTGTGCTATAGCTGGAGACAACCTTGGATCGCATTACATTGGTGGCTTTCTTGAAAATTTCAGTAAAAGTACATACTTTTGCAGATTTTGTGAAATTGACCGCCAGACATTTCACTCCGCTCCCCTAACAAAGGCAGTAACAAGAACTATGGAGTCGTATGAGCAAAATCTTAAGGATTTGGATGCTGGTCGAGCTGAAAGTGTAACTGGTGTCAAACGTAATTCTCCCTTTAATGACCTGAATTATTTTCACGTTTGCCAGCCAGGATTACCTCCCTGTCTTGGACACGACCTTTTTGAAGGTGTTGTGTCATTTGACCTTGCTTTGTATATTGATCATCTTGTGAATCAGGAGAAACAGTTCACATACACTGAACTAAATCGTCGCATTGACCAGTTTAAGTATCTTGGGAATGATGCACGTGATAAACCAGTTGAGGTGACTCCTGGTACTGGAAAATTAAGTGGACATGCAGTTCAGAATTGGTGCCTGCTCCGGCTTTTACCTCTTTTGGTAGGGGAAAAGATTGTCAGTCCAACTGAAAATGAGGTATGGCAGTTAATACTTCAACTCAGACAGGTAACAGAGCTCATCTGTGCTCCTTCCATTAATATTGGTCAGATTGCTTATTTATCAGTTTTAATAGAGGAGTATATTGAGACTCGAAAGGTGGCTTTTCCAAATCATCCACTTAAGCCAAAGCACCACTACCTGTGTCATTATCCTGAGCTCATTGATCGTTTTGGTCCACTAATTCGCCTATGGACGCTACGCTTTGAAAGTAAGCACTCATATTTTAAACAGTGTGCAAGAAAATTGCACAATTTCAAGAACCTGAGTGCTACATTGGCAGAAAGGCATCAACTTCTGCAGGCTTACCTACATGCTGGAAGCCCTTTCCCTGAAAATGTTGTGGCAGAGAGGGGAATAGAGTTTCATGTTAATGACTACAATGATGACATTCAAGGATCTGTTGCCTGTCTTAATTTTCAACCAGTGAATACAGTGGCATCCAATGAAGTGACTGTAAAGGGAACACTTTACAAAAAAAACATGCTCATTGTTTTGCAGAAAAATGATGACGGAATAGTATTTGGGAAAATTCAGTTAATTCTTGTACATGACAATTGCAATGTGTATTTTGTCACAAAAATTGTCATTAATTACGCACCCTCATGTCATTCCGCATACTGCATATACTGTCTATAGAGGGACAGAAATCTCTAGTTCATAAAAATAATAATAATAATATGTTTACCATAGTTGAACAAAAATCGAATGGGTTTGGAATGACGTGAGGATGAATAATTAATAACAGAATGTAAATTTTTGGGCAAATTAACCCTTTTAAACTGCATTACAATGCATTTCAGTACTGTTTATGGTGTGATCCTTGAGACAATAACTGATTATATATATATATAATCCACAGAACATCAAAACTACACAGTGGTACTACAGCCTGCCGAGGTTCTCCCCTTGGTTCCCCCCGAAACAAACGCTACTCTTGGTTCACCTCCATCAAGCTCCTCAACGCCAACATCAAGCATTGTTGCATCAACCAGTGCATCACATTCATGGCCTGAAAATTTCAAAGTTCCGTGGAACTTAATGCCAGCCGGTATAAAGAGTGCTACTGAGAATGGCCTGAGACCTTCTCCTTCTGACCGACGACAAATGATAAGAATTCTTGCCGATGAAATTAGAAAAATCGAAACAAACCCCAGCAGATCACAGTGCCTTACTATTGCTCGTCAAATTGTGAGCCAATATCCCAAGTCTTTTGCAGACATGATGGGTGACAAGCAGGTTGGGGGTGGATACGAATCTTTTCTTTCACAGCTGAAAGTGCGGATAGAGCATCTTAATCGAACAAGTACACTAAGTCAGCATAGGACCCTTAGAAGTGACATTGGAACTACTAGAAAACGAAATTCAACTGACTCGTATGGTTGCACAAGATGGCAGCCTGCTCTTCCACCTGGTGAGAGTCACGACAGTCTTGAAATTAAACGTCAGAAGATGGAGGAGATCCACCTTCATGAAGGAATTTCTGGAGTTGAGAGAGGAGACGTTTACAAGCTCATGGAGGAGACCTATTGGCTTCAGCGTTACATGATAAATGCAACCCCGTCCCCTACAATTTCAGATCTAAAATCCAAATGGCCATATCTCTTCACACAGAGGCATGTATATGGACATTTTGAACAGCTTACGGACAAAAAAGTGCTCAGACTTTTGGAATTGTCTATCCAGGAGTGTGGAAAAATCATAATTGAGTTTTTCAAAAGCAAACCAACCAACGATGACGTTCGGAGCATACTCTCCAGTGGTGAAAATGATGTGGGTGCCATGGTACTACAACTACTTCTTGCACACTTCAAAGAGAAGTTAGATGGTGTTATCCTTCAAGCAGATGTAAGTAGAGATTATTAAACAAATCTCATTCATCTATAATGTTTTGTTTTGGTTCTTTTTATCATAGTTGTGCTGTCCTTCTTAAAAATTGTTTCAGGAATTTGCTACTCCATCTGATGTCCAGGAATCGGTACATTTGCCAGAGAGTCCACGCCTTATATTTCTCGGTATGTAAACATTACAGTGGTAGTTTCACCCTAAATTGAAAAGCAAGTTATCATTTACTCACCCCTCTGCAAACATTTTTTGGTATAAAATATTAATTTTGTCTTGTTTCCAGTCCAGATATCTAAAAATTCAAGTAAAGTATTGTCTTTTTTTCTTTTTGTAAGATTTTTTTTAGATTTTAGCTGGGAAATAAAATACTTAGTAAGAAAAGCATTTTTTTGCAGTTCTTTTTTCTCTCTATACAAAAAATGTTTCCTGCTTGTGTTCCTCTAGTCTATAATATCAGTGAATAGTGAGCAGCATCAAGATTTTTAAAAAAAGATGCAAGAGTATCATAGAATGATCCCATGCAAGGTGCCATAAGTGTGGGTATACAATAGGGTTTAATAAAAAAAAAGAAACTGTAATGTAATGTATTTTTTTTAATGAAAATCCTGACATTGACTGTTAGTCTTCGGTGCTTGGATGCATGTTCATGAGACTAATAGTACTGCAGTTGCGAGAACTTTAAATTCACAAAAAAATAAATACAATCCATGTACATTCTTCTATTAGATTAAAATATACATTGTGTTTGTTGTAACAATAATTTTTCACATTCTCATCTGTCAAATACAGAAGACCAATAGCCAAGGTCAGGATTTTCATTAAATATATAACGTTACATTTTGTTTTTATATTTTCCAAACCCTATGGTATACCCCCCAGAACATTTGAAATATATGGCATGTGTTACATACCATCCATTCTGTGATAATTTTGCAAATTCTTTTAGAAGCTTGATGCTGGTTCCTATTCACTGCCTTTTATATGGATGAGCGCAAGCTTTTTTGTGGTCCAAAAAAAGGAAAAAGAGCGATATACTGCATTAGAACAACAGCATATGAGTAAACTAATATGTAATAAAAAAAATTGTGAACTTACTATGGGTGACCTGCTTTAAAGGGTTAGTTCACCCAAATATAAAAAATAATGTAATTAATTCCTCACCCTCATGCCATTCCACACCCGTAAGACCTCCGTTCATCTTCGGAACACAAATGAAGATATTTTTGTTGAAATCTGAAGGCTCAGTGAGGCTTCAATAGGGGGCAATACAATTTACACTCGCAAGATCCATTAATGTACTAAAAACATATTTAAATCAGTTTATGTGAGTACAGTGGGTCAATATTAATATTATTAAGCAAGAATAATATTTTTGGTGCGCCAAAAAAACTAAATAAAGACTTATTTCGAAAATAAAGATTTTCAAAACACTGCTTCATTAAGCTTCGGAGAATATCGAATCAGCAAGTCGAATCATGATTTGGATCGTGTGTCAAACCGCCAAACTGCTGAAATCACGTGACTTTAGCGCTCCGAACCACTGAGTCGACTCGCTGATTCGATGTGCTCCAAAGCTTCATGAAGCAGTGTTTTGAAATCAGTTTCATCACTATATAAGTTGTTATTTAGTTTTTTTTTTGGCGCACCAAAAGTATTCTCGTCGCTTTATAATATTATTATTGAACCACTGTCCTCACATGAACTGATTTAAATATGTTTTTAGTGCATTAATGGATCTTGAGAAAGGAAATGTCATTCCTGGCTATGCAGGCCTCACTGAGCCTTCAGATTTCAACAAAAATATCTTCATTTGTGTTCCGGAGATGAACGGGGGTGTTACGGGTGTGGAACGGCATGAGGGTGAGTCATTAATAACAGAATTGACATTTTTGGGTGAACTAACCTTTTAAGGGTGTTCATCTGTCTCAGCCCAATGCATGTATGCAGTCGTTTAAAGTAGTTACAAAGAGTTCTTTTTTTTTTTTGAACGAATGATCATTCGTGACGAATGTCACAATCATCCAGGAGTGCATTCTCATGCTGTACAAGCCTGTCCTGGTTTATAAAAATGTGCAGTTTACTACACACATTCATGAAATGCCATAGAATTCTTAATCATAAATTTAAGTGGTTTACAAGCAGAAAGTTCCGTGGTCTGCATTGTCTGAAATTTAAATTGTTTGCAAATATTTACAGCACATTACTGCAATCCTGGGTTATTGTGTGTGATTAGACAGGTGCTTAGTCACAAACAGACAGGCAGGCAGAAATTGGTTATGGTTCAAGAAATATAAAATAGACTACACTACTAGACTACACTACTTTCATTTCACAAGGTAGAGTATTCCTTTAATTAGGAAATTGCTCATTGCAATAAATGAAAAATAAAGTATTCCTGTATTGATGAACGCTACCCAAAAATATTACTAAAACAGAACTAAATGGTGAACCCTGTGAAGGGTGTTTCAGAGTTCTTTTAATAGTTATGTTGAACTGTGAAGAGACAACTACATAAACTGTGAAACCCACAATAGTTAATTTTAATTATTATTATTATTATTTATTTTATTTTTCATTTACAGGTCAATCTCTAAGCAACCAGCGCTGGATGTTAAGCTTGGAAGGTCAAGTTGTGTGTGAAGGAGCACAGCCTAACTTCATCACTGGCCTGGCAGCGCTGTTTGCCTCCTTCTATAACTTCAACTTGCAGTACCAGGAAGAAGCAGCATGCACCCTTGAGTTTGTTCAGAGGTTAGTTATTAGCATATATGCCATTAATATATTTTAGACTGAATTGTCACTAACCTTGTCTTGATAGCATTTTTTAAGGACTTCATTTTTTGTTCACAAACGTTTTGTACAGCTGACTACAGGGATGAACAACATGGCCCTGGTTTCACAGACATGTCTTAGTTTAAAGGGATAGTTCAACCAAAAGTTTTAATCCACCCATGATTTACTCACACTTATGCCATAGTGTATTTGACTTTCTACTTGCAGACAAAAACAATCATAGTTAAATTAAATAATGTCCTGGCAAATCCAAGCTTTATAATGGCAGCGAATGGCTGGTTCAAAGTTGACACTGCCATTGTGCTTGTAAGAATATTATTTAAATTTAACTCTGATTGTATTAATCTAAAAGAAGTCATATACACATAGGATGTCTTGAGGGTGAGTAAATCATGGTCTCATTTTCAGTTTTGACTGACCTATTATTTTATGCCAGTTGTAGGCTTCAGTAAAATTAGGGTATTTAAGCAGCTTTCATAAAAATGTCTTGTAAAAAAAAAAAAAAAGGCTAAACAATGGCACTGACATATTTGGAGATATGTTTTCAGTTAAGACAGCTCAAACACATTTTAAATTATATTTAACATTATCATGCAGTCATAATCACATTGCAAGGCTTGCAATTGACTTAAAGTATTGAAGTCATAAGGGTTTGGACTGGATTCTGGCAATGTGCTGCATTTTTTATGTACTGCATTTCCACTGATACGCAGATTGGACCTGATTTAGGACCTGATGAAGGGATGATATTGTTAAGCTGTACAGTGTAACCGATGCAGAAAAAATGTTAATCACAACAGCAAACATTTTTCTGTAACATTTAATTTTATTTTTATTTTTCTTCTGTTTTTTAGACGCTTTCTTGACATCAATCCAGAACGTGGATCAAAAACAAAGAAAGGAAAAGTGACATCAAAGAAAACTGGCCAAGTTGTGCAAAAAAAGAACACCACTGTAAACCCACAGGTTTCCTCACTTCTGCGAAAACTTGCAGACTTTGAATGGGATTTTGTTTAGATCCCATTTTTCAGACTCTTTGTGGGTAACTTGGAAGAAGCTTTCCATTTGTTGTACGTAAGTACATTAAAAGTAAATGCGATTACAGCATTGTTAATGTTCTGTTAATTGATAATTGCATTTATAAAAATACAACTGGCATTTCAGCCAACATGTTTATAGGGCATTTTTGTGTTTTCATTTTTTTTTATTACTCTTTCTGGGTCACTTTACATTTCTGAAAAAAACGTGACATTTTTTTCAAATTATACAAGATTACTGCACTGTTAAGTGCTAATTGTCAACTGTTTGTAAACTTGCATTTTACATGTTTTAAAAAAATACAGCTGCCATTTCAGGCAATTTTCTATTGTTTTCTTTTAACTAAAATAAATGTTTTAAAACCTAGAGAATGTTGGTTTCTTTTTCCTATTGTGACTACTATGCAACTTAAAGTATAACATTTCTAATTATGTAATATTTTTTTATTGCTGTAGAGAACAGTTTAATACTGTTAAATTGCATGATATAACAGTAGGATACTGCATTTGATAATTACAGCACAGTACTGTAAACGCTGTTTACAGTAGTTGTCCTGTAAAAATACAGTAAGTGGCTGGCAACCCAGCTGCCAGTATTTTACTGTAAATTTACAGCCCAACATTTTACAGTACAGTACTGTAAATAATGTTTACAGAATTAGTTCTGTAAAAATACAGTAAGTGGCTGGCAACCCAGCTGCCAGTATTTTACTGTAAATTTACAGCGAAAAGTTTTACAGTGTGAGTGTTTTTTGTCTTGTTGCGCACATTGCAAACAATAATGCAGTCTTTTTTCGTTATTGCGGTGCAATGCGGGATATAATGAGTGCACTCAATAACATCTACTGGTTTCGGACACCACTACAGATGACTGTCCCCACAAATAATGCCCTATTTGAGGTTGTAGGGGGAGATTTTATGTTCAGCCCTTGATTTTCAGCGTAGAATTCAAACTACACGCGGCGCGCGCGAGAGAGCGGTTTCTGCGTGGAGCGCCGCGATGAGATTAACAACGCTCACCACATGGATCATATTATAGCATATAGACCGGAGCGAGCGCGTTAAGTTTTTTATGGACATATTTAATATACTCTAGGTCTCTAAAAATGAACCGGCAGCATATTTCATAATGTCTTCTTCAAATGAAATGTAGCCATACGCAAAGGACACTGAACTGTAGGCCTACGTCTGATCACGACCGCAATGACACGATGGGTTATTCTGCTACACAGAAGATAATGATGTAAGTTATTAAATAAACTGACAATTCAAAGAAGAATGGGCAAAAATATAACCGCTTCTTTCTGTGTTAAACTGACGTGTGTCGTTTGTTCAGAGACTCTTAAATGTTATGAAAATATCCTTTTAGATAGACAGTTTAAATGTTCTTCCAAGTTTCTCCCTCGTTTTGTCAGTTTGTTGTTATATAGGGTTAGAAGGTGCCCTCAACTCTTTTGTTTCTCCCCATGGTCATATTTTAATTTAATATGCATGTGTCTGTAATGTGTGTTTTATTGGTGGTTGTCTCCCCACAGCATTTTGTGGGGCTTTGTAAACCTGTATTAATTCTAGTGTGGAGTTTTTCTACAATATTCACTCATCATGACAGTAAAACAGGGCATTCTAGTCATTAATTATTAGTCATTAATCTCCTGCAGTATTTCTTCCTTCAATTAGTAGAAAATGTGGTTAACACCCAGTCATGCATAGGGGAAAAAGATACCGTCATATACCGCAAAACCGATATAATTTAGAAAAATACCTTGATATACATTTTTGGTCATACCGCACAGCACTACTTGGCCCAAAAAATTATAATTTACAAAGGATTAAATTCATCACAGTTAATGAATGAAGCACACAAATGTATAATAAAGTCTACTACATCGATGTATCGATTTATATTCCTATGATCTAACTACATCGATCTGTGCTCGGCAAGTTGGCCTTCCGGACGACATATATCGATCTCTCATCGTTTTAAAAGGTAATCAATCGATTGTATCGATAATAGGAAATAACGCATTGGATTTAAGCACGTCAGACTTTATATGGATGTTTTTTCTTAGCACTTTTAATGATAAAGGCGTTAAACGTTACTCGATTCAGTCTGCCTATCTGTGACATCATCGCCACGCACCAGCAGCAGCGCTAAGAAAACAAAACCTAGCATGGCGGAGAAATTATCAAGCCACCAGGAGAAAGAGTACTTTCAACCCTTGCTAAATGTTACCTGTGCATTCCTGACACCAGTGTGCCAGCAGAGTGAATTTTAGCACTGCTGGCGACATAGTGAACGCACAGAGAAGTGTTCTGCGGTCAGATCATGTTGAACAGTTGATGTTTTGGAAAAGAAAATCTGTAGAGTCATTGAAGAGTAGTTGGTTACATTTTATCTTTTGTTAAATATTGTTTGTTTATTAAACTGAGAGTTAAACAGGTTCAGCCAGTTTATTCAACCTGAAGAAATGTTGGTTGCACTTTATTTTTGATATTAATATTGTAATATTTTTATGTTGGAAAACAAAAGCAGAAGTAGCAGGTTAACCTACTGTTGAAATGTTGGTTGCACTTACTGTGCTTTTATTGAAAATGTATTGAATATTGAAAATGAGAGCAGAAAAGGTTAACTTCCTGTTAATTCAACCTAAACTGTTGGTTGCACTTTATTTAAAAAAAATTTGAATGCATTTGCCATTAATTGTTGTTTACTTGTTTGTTTATATCCATAATTAATTGATACCTGTTTCCCTTAAAATAAACAACAGGAATCTAGGAAACTTCACCTGCACTGACCAGTATCCAGATATTTATTTCAGTCACACATTTTTTGGCTAAAAAGTTACTGAATCGATTTCAAGTCACTGAATCGTTTCGGATCGTATCGTTCTACATGAACCAATATCGTCCTTGAATCGTATCGACAACCTCAAATCGTGATACGAATCAAATCGTTGTTAAATCGAATCGTTACACCGCTAATGGTAATGCAAGGTGTGAACAGAGCAATTGTGTGACTACACAATCATTTTAACATATTGGTTCCTGAGAGATATAGTTGTCATTAATTATGCTGTCACTGTGTCTTTTTTTTTGTTTTTTTGGGGTAAGATGTCAGCCAAGTTCCTGGCTTCTCCCAAAACCTCCAAGGACCTGATTAACTGTGGAATCAACTGTGAAGGAGGATGAAACTGATGATTCAGGTTAGACTATAGTTCATAATGAGATTACTATACATATATTTATTTAAATCAATGAACAGCACAGGACCAATAAGTAAAACCTAATATATCGCAAATTTACAGACACTAGTATATATTGCGATTTAATTTAAGTGTACTGACCTACGTTTTATTTAATCATCAAAACTTTGACAAATTCTGCGACATTCTGTGTTATGCAGTAAATTCAATTTTTATGACTTTACTTTACTTTACTTTACTTTATTTTATAAAAGGACCATGTACAATTTTTAACATAAATGTTTCCATTTCATGTATTGTACTGGATTTAGCTCAAAGCTAATTTTCACCCGCAGTCCTTTGGCAGGTCAACATAAACAATAAAATAACATACCCAATACATATATACACAAATACACAAAACAAACAATTAAACAGCAACCATGTCAATGTTTACAAAGCTGATTACATTCTAAAAAAGATTCCAACTGCATTTTAAAAATTCCAATAGATTTACACCCTTTTATATCTTCTGGCAAAGCATTCCAGTTATTCGTCGCTTTCACAGCAAAAGACGATTGTCCAAAAGCAGAACGACGAAAAGGAACAGCACAATTTCTCATAGATGATCTAGTAGATCTTTCAGAAATATTAGGACGGAAACCAACAAAATCATTGAGTACCGAAGGAGCCAAACCATTTACAATTTTATAAACCATACACAAATTTTTAAAAAGCACATCATTTTCAAAACTCAATAATTTGTATTTCTTCAAAATGCTACAATGATGAAAATATTTAGGTTTTTTATCGAGAGTTTTTAAAGTTTGTTTATATAGGGATTTTAAAGGCTTAACCACATTTTCACCAGCTTGACCCCAACATGTGAGACAATACGAAATATGAGACAGAATTGTGGCATGCATAAAAGTGTTGGCTACATCAACAGAAAGACAATTTCTAATTTGTCTGAAATTTGCTAAATTATATTTAATATTCCTCACCATTTTCTTTACATGTTTTTTAAAACTAAGATTTGAATTCAATATTACACCAAGATAATTGAACTCATACACTAATTCTATCTTTTCACCATTTATACAAATATCCACTGGTGTTTGAACCTTTGTTTTTGAAAAAAACATTCCCTTAGTTTTACCAATATTCAAGGTCAAACATGAATTCTCCAACCAATGTGTAATTCGTTCCATGGCAACATGTAGCTTTTCAACTGCTAGCTCTGCGGTTTTTGCATGCGTAAAAATAACAGTGTCATCAGCATACATTTGCACTTGTATCCCATCACACTGAAGCGGGAGATCATTTACATAAAGACTGAATAATAAGGGGCCTAACACTGATCCTTGGGGTACTCCCATTGTATAATGCAAATTACTAGACTTAACCCCTTTAATTTTTACACATTGTTCTCTGTTTGATAGATACGAGGATATCCATGCTAGGGCATCAGATGAAAAGTGGAAATTAGATAATTTAGAAAGTAGAATTTCATGATTAACGGTATCAAAGGCTTTACGCAGATCTAAAAATATGGCACCAACTAATCCCCCTTTGTCAACTTTAGATTTTATTTGCTCTATTAAATGTAATGTAGCTGTTTCAGCAGAGTAATTAGCTCTAAAACCAAACTGCATACAGTGTAACCCAGATTTCACTGTTTTCAAATAGGATGTCAGTTGTTCAAAAACTATTTTTTCTGCAACCTTTGAGAGTACTGGTAATATACTTATCGGACTGGATTCCATCTGCGTTTTCCACATCATGGAAATTAATCCTTATCAAAGTTATTTAGTCAAGTGTAGTGAGCAATTATTTATTACTACAGCGAACACAACACCACAGTCAGCTTAATGAGTGACGATGGCCAAGAGAACTAAACAAAAGTTTATTCTGCTTAAACTTTAGGGATGTGTTGTTATATTAAAATAATTTTATTTTCGATTTCGGCTTCCAAGAATTATTAAAAAATGATATGAGGTAAAACTATTCCTATAGCCGTGTTCCGTCGAGCTCATCCTTCCCTTCACAGTTGCGCTGTCATTTCTCCCTAAACTTTACGTCAGATTCAGTGATTGTTGTAAACTGCAGTCTCTACTGTGGCTAAACTGTGGGATGTGTTTGATAATAAAGAGCTATTAAATGCACAATAATCCGCGCAAGAGACGCTGTTTCCAACTTCAAGGCGGCTTATGTGTGTGTGCTGCGAAATGGACCTACAAAATTGCATTTTATATTTTAGGCTTCGTGTTCGCGTCTAGACCATCAAATAAACAACAAATAGCCTGTGTCAAAATGACCGGATTGCAGAGTAGTTACTATAACCGTTTAGATCTTAAATGGGCATAAATAGTTTGGAGAAATAGGAGAATATGATGTTATTAGCTCTGCAGTCGGTCTTAAAGGGGCAGCGTCTAATAAACCTGCTGTCTATTGAGCCATTCATTCAAAACAAACAAAAGGCAAATAGAAAATATTCACATCTCTTGAATGAATAACTTTAGCTGTTATAAGCATTAATCTATCAATTTATACAGTGAAAACTATGCAGTGTTATTTTACATTTCATTACTTTATTAGATTTCTTTGTAGATTTGTTCTTTCTAAGTAATATTAATGTTAGCAGATCTTCCGAATGCCTGCAATACGGATACTTTTCAGATTATAAAGCCATGTTAATTATGTTCTTAATTATGTTTTTTTCATAAAAAAAATATATACAGTATAATAAAAATAACTGATAAGAATACCGTTAAAGTACCGGATCGATAAGCAGTATCGGTAAGAGTAGTAATACCGTTAAAACTTAAAACCTTAACGATACCGATCCCTATTAGTAATACAGTGGAAATTAGTAGATTTGGTTAGCGTGTTGATTTACGGTGTGCGCCCCTAAGTTTTCTGGTTGTGCCCCTAAAATTTTCAGTTGGGGGCCACTGTGCTCCTAGTGAAAAAAGTTAGTCTGGAGCCCTGTAAACCTATAAGCAGTGCATGTTACTCTGTTTTATGTCCGATTGCAAATAGCCAAAATATCTCCAAACCACTGAAGTTGAGTGACCTTTCTTGTCAATTATATCTGTGTCCTCCGAGCTGGTCGTGAGCGCTGAATTTTCTTCACTATCACTCATTTTTCTCCCTCCACACTCCTCCAAGCCTGTCAGCCTGTCGGCCACTGTGACATTACGCATAGCGAGTAAGCATTTTATCGAGCACGTATCGAACTGTTGTTATCGTTTTATCGAGGAAAATTATTTCGCCATTTAACCAGTGAATGACGAATGACAGGGATGACCGGCCGCACGCCTCTCGCTCCTTTGTAACATCGCACCAAGCCAATAAGAGGGGTATATCTAGCGGAGGAGAGTAGTAATTCGATTTACGTTAATCTTCACTAAAAAAATCGATTTTGAATCAACCACATTTTAAAAAATGATTAATCGTAAAAAATGTTTAATTAGGATTCCACATTTACCATATTATGTTAGATGCACAATAGTCACACATGACAATAAAAGGTCCAGTGGTGAGCTAACGCTATCTAGCTTTAACCCCTTAAGCCCTGAAGGTATTTTTAGAGTTTTTTTGTCTGAGTGACATATACAACTTTAAAGACTCATAACTCCAAAACTATAGTAAGTAGAGTCAAATGGTAGGTATCATTTGTTAGCAAACATTTTATATTTTTGGAAAATATAAATTATTATATTTTGACAATATATTGCTGAGAAACTGCTGATTAGGGATGAAACGGTATGGAAATTTAACATCACGATTATAGTGACCCAAATTATCATGGTTATCAATATTATCACGGTTTTCTTCAAATGAGATGAAAGTGTTCAAAAGAACAGATGCACGTACACACTTAAAACATTTCAACAAGTTTTATATTTGAAAATCAACAAATAACTAAAGCAGCTCTATGCACTTTTTTAAGCTAGATTCTATTCTGTGGGATTTCCTTCCTTATAATGGCCGTCGTCAATAGCAACACATAACGCATAAATAATAATAATTTGTCGTAAATATAATCTCTTATATTATCTCTGTAAATATATTCTCAAGCAATATTCTCAGTGTTGCATTTAAATCTAGCTAGCATACTATTTTGTGTAAGAGCCCAAACAGTATCCTAGTGAAATAATGCATATCCATATTTCCATATGATTTGACAGTTTATTTTATTAAATATCAAAATATGTGCATCATACCTGACACCTAAATGATCACTTTACAGTCTGTTTTATGACTGTCATTCTCTTCAAATGCTAGTGAAGTTTGAAACGTGTATAACGTTACCAATGTTGTATTTAACTTTAGAGACGGTCCCTAAATTCGCCTGTGTTATGCCAGTCATATCAGATGCGCTGTGGCTCTGCTGTGTTTTTTTAAACCATTTTCGCTGCTGAAATAGAACAAAAACAGTCAACCACGGTATGATGAGTGAATCTCCTGCGTGCATCGCACGTTTATCTCTGCTTTGAGTGCAGATTTCAGCGTGTGAGCGGCGCGCGCTCTGAACAAAACTCCGGCTGATCTGAACGCCTCTAATTATGAGACGATGTCGCTTTCATAATAGAAACACGTGTAAGTGGTTATAATGCGCAACGCGATGATAACAGATGGCTTTTGAGAAGACTATAATAAGTTCAACCGCCAGAGGGGCTAGTGTGCAGCCGAAATAACGTTAACTTACACCCGCAAATGGCGGTTGTTAATGTCAAGCCCTGCTTATTATCCCTTAAATGTCACCCGTCTTGTCTGAATTTGTTTGTTCGCTTCACGTTATTATTTTCCAGACGTAGTTTTGGTGTTATTAAGGTCAAAGTCCACTTGCCTTGCATTTGTAGTTTTGAAGTGTTCCCCCTATTACAGCGACTTTCTTCTGGCATGTTCTGCAGACATTAGGTGACCATCTTCGATTAAGTTTCCCTCAGGACTATTGAATCCTATTGAAGTGACGGACACCATGACCGTTATCATTGGACAAACCGCAGATTTCGCCGTTTCAGCGTCGTCATTAGAGAGAATTGCGGTGGCAGAATCCAGTCGAACTGACCAGCCTCCTAACTAGTTTAAATGGGTTCATGCAAGTTTACACAGATGGCAGCATCATATCACGAGAATGATTCTTCTGATTTTATTACTTTCAGCGATAGAGTAAACTTTCATGGAGAAATAAAATGAGCAAATGGCAAACGTAAAAAAATTCACAGAAGAAACAGAGATTTATTGGCCCATATATTGGTTATCAGCTTTCAAATATAAAGAATTATCGGATATCGGTATTGGCCAATATCGGTGCATCCCTAGTGTTCATGCATGTTTTGCTGAAGTTGTCATATCTGTTATTTAGAATAGGGCATCAATTCGTCTCCAACTTCATTTGATTCCACCTTCACCACAAGGCTGCAATAGACCTGGAAAGATGTCCTGAAAAACACCATGCCATCTTCAAAAAGGTAAATTTGGACATTTCTGTCACTACCTATTGTCTGCCTCAAAATATTATGGAAAACTAATATGACGACGGCCAATTGGACTTTGAGTGTATTTTTTGTCTTTGATCTTTAGGCAGGGATTAACATACAAGAACACCTTGATTGCACCGAAGAGACCACATATACCTGATAGGACAAAGGAAATTCATGGATTCTGCATAATTGTCGACAAAGTGCCTGGCTGCAATTTTTGTGTTTTATTAACTTTTTTAAATTTCTGTGCAACACCTCATGAATGTGACTGACTAATTGACATCTACACATCTGGCATATATTTAAAGTAGCCACTTTGCCCATTTGTTGAATAAACATTGGAAATTATACATCTGCCTGAAGACTCTTGATCTTATACAATTTAGTGTAATTTTTATATAGAATGGGACCATATAGGAGCCCAAATAGTGTTAAAAGGCCTGGTTTCACAGACGGCTTCAATTAAGCCAGTATAAAAATGAGAATCAAGTAAAATTGAGAAATTTCTATTTTTAACTTTATAAATTAGAAAACTGAATAATCTCTTTGATGTCTTTATTAAGACTTCACAGATGGTCATAACTTGCTGCTCTTAATCTAAACGCAGATGCTGAGAAGGTGTTTGACACTTAGTAAAAACATACTTACAAAGCCAAAGATGCTCAATGTCTTGGCTCTTAAAAGAGCCTTTGGGTGGATTTAGCTGCTGTTGATGCAAGAAAAAAGAAGTGTTTTGTATGCATTAAAATGTTTTTATTCATCAATGATTAAAGAGTGGTGCAGGGATGATGTCAGAACCTGGAAGTCTAATTTGCCACTGGTTTCCTCGATTTTCCTATATTTATAAGCAGGGAGCTTGGTAATACATGGGCTCTCCTGAAAATGTGAGAATTTTTTGGGGGGGAGGGTCTCAAAAATATTGACTGTTCTTTTGATGTGCAATTTCAGTTTTGTGTTATGTGATCATTGTGGATTATGTGCATAATTGCAGAAAATATAATTAATGCATGACGGCAATTTAAACTTAATTCAATAAAGACATGCATGCTATTCTTGTCATGAGCATTTAGGTGTGGTGGCAAATTCCACTCACATTAGTACATGTTAGCTCAAAGATTTGTTGAAAAAATGCTAAAAATGAATATTCCCCCCCTAACAAAAAAAGTGGGTTCCCCCAAAGGCCACGATATAGTTTGAACACTGTTTATAAGGTTTTTTTTTAGTGTATGAGTAAAATAAAGCCTGTGGCAAACTTTATATACTTTGACATTTTGTTCCACAATGTAAACTGCACACAGTCACACTCCAAGAGTGCCTTATGTAGTTACTTGTTAAACTTTTTAAAACATTTTCAAAACATTTCGGTATGGCTGTGTGTAAATTATGTTATAGAACAAAACATCATACACTGTAAAAAATGAATCATGGGTCTTGTAATTTTCACTAAAAAAATTGAGGTGATAATTAAAAATAGTGTGTATATTTTCTTAAGAAAATTGTGGTTCAGTGTTTTATAGAAAATATTGAGAACATTTCACTAATAAAACCAAGAGATACATTTTCCTGATTTTTTTTAAGGAAATGTAAGCAATCTTGAGCCTTCAATCGAAGAACCAAATAAACTGATAAAATTAAGGAAAATAAGGTTACCTATTTATTTTAAGAGAATTAACTCAATTATGCAGTTTTATTTAGAGACACCATTGTTAGTTCCCAGCATACTTTGCATATGGCTGGAAAGGGAGAGTTAATATTGAAATTAAGTGTTATTTTATGTGTTTTTGAGTGAAGGGAAACATCTGTTAACGTTTAATGTTCTGTTATGTTTGACATTTGAAAGATTTTCTTTCTGTTGAAGTTTTGACCGTTACCATTGTGCAGAAGAGTAGATCTTATGGTTATGTTGTGGATAACTGCATGTATACCAATATTATAAAGCATGTTGCTTTGGTCAATGAGCAATAACTTTGCTAATGCCAGTGCAGTAACAAGTTTGTTTCTGCTTGTGCTGTGCTAGCAGCATACAGTTCATTAATTGTATAACGTAAGTCAAATAGAAACAGGTCATTTCCATTCCCTCTAATTTATACTCTTTTTTTAAAGTCAACTTAAAATTAATAAGCACATGTCACTAAAAATATTTAATTTATTGTTTCGTAGAATAAATAATTTAGGAAATTTTACATGATTTATTCAGGTAGATTCAATTAAAGAAACCAAGCCAAAACTTCTCAAAAATATTATGTGTAATATTGTTACCATTATTTATTTAAGCAAATAGCACATAACATTTTTTACAGTGTAGGTGTCATGTTATGTTTACCACATGCTTTATTTTACTCATAAATTGAAAAACCCCAATAGGAAAATCTTGAGGGAACTGGGCTTTGCCTGTACCACCCTGTTGTAGCATAATAATAATCAGTTATGATTGTTATGCACATGGCAAATTACAGATGCAGGATGACTGCAAGATGATCACTTACCAACAAACAGTTAATAACTGAAGCTGAAAAAAGAGAAGAGAATAATTATTTTCATGAAATTCATAATACATAGAGAAATGCATTTGATGATCCTTTCTAACTCTATAGTAAGCAATAAGTTACTTTAGGCATGCAGTGACAGTAAAGGACAATAGAACATTGTCTGATGTATACGTCTAAATGTTTTATTTCCATTATTTAACCATTCATTATTATTATTATTATTACAAAATAACAACGGGTGGCCGATTTCATTTTAGATTTCTCCTCATCATTAGTTTTCTTCAGAGAGAAACGGGGAGGGGGAGGGGGTTGGGGCTTGAGTGACAGATCGCGCGCTTGCGGCCAAAACTGAGACAACGCGCTACTTTTCCTGCTAAGTGAAGTTATAAGTAATATTGTTGTTGTTGTTGTTATTAATAATACATTTCTTTATAAGTAAGAACATGACTGAAACAAAAGGCTCTGAAACAAAATCGTCTCAGAGCGCATCATGCAAAAATGACGTCACACACATTTAACGGCATTTAACGGTAACTTACTGAGTGGATTGACTGACGAGTTATATAAAGGACGTAAAGTCATTGTTTGTGCGTGGAAAAGGAAGTCCGTCGACATTTTCACCATTTAATTCGTTTTATATGAGAAAACTGCTTTTAGGCTATTTATTTTTAGTTGTTATAATAGCTGAGGAAAACGAACTGTTCACACTATTATGTCCTAATATAATTTAGTATTCACTCTGGTCATATTTTGATGTGTCATATTTATAATTTTATATTTGCTGTTTTAAATGTCATTAAAATAAACTTATAAGTATAGATAGCCAACTTTACCTCAGGGAAACTCCGTGGTCTGTGGTTCTCTGTGTCCAGTCAGAAGAGACGTCCGCTATGCGCGCGCTGTACACCGATCGCAGCTTATATACTGCCAGGTCCTTTCGCGGGCTTGGCACGTGAGTGAGAATTTATAAACTATATAACTTTATAAAATGTATATATTTTTTTATTTAAAAGAAAACGTTATGTATACATTTAATATACCTTGCGATATTGTACCCCAACATTAAATGGCAAAATAAATAAATAAAGTAACAGTGCGGTGTTTCTAAGAGAGCCGAATGACCGTAAATGTAAAAAAAATGTATATATCAAATATATGGCTGTATGTTGTAAAAGACACATGTTCAGGGTCTCGACCCCATGGGAAATAATGGGCACTATAAAACCGATAACTTGTCATAAAAATCACAGAAACAGCATGTCAAAATTATGTTCCAATTACTGCGCAATGCTAAATGCTTGCAAATGCTAAAATACCCTCACACAAGATTCACCAAGATGGTCAGTCAATTTGAATAATATCTCTGTGTATTTTACTTACTGCAGCAATGATATCAACATAATTCAGCAACTTTTAGCAACAAAACCCTGCCAACTTCTCCTAAGAATTAGTTGACATCAGTGTGCATGAAAAAAATCAGTCACGTAAAGTTATATGTCGCCTATATGGCATAATTTAAACATGTTTATATAAATATATATTCCATTTATAGCTACGGTTATTTATAGACATATTATAGGCATATATTTTAATATTTTATCAAACGTTTTTGAACTAGTGATTAGGCCTATGTTAAGAAATGGGTGTAATCATGATTCGGTTTTGGTTTAATTAAAAAGCAATTTTTGCAAATTCAAGAAATGTAGGATTGTTTTTTGCACCAAAATTAATCTGAAATGACAACATTAAATATTGACATTAAATGTAGAGTAGAGGTCATAAGTTTTCCCTAGCAAAATTTTAAAATTTTTAATTGAAATTGCAATTTGTTTTTATTTAGGTGTTTATTTTAAAATAAATAATCAATTTTAAATAACATATGTTTACATACCAAAAGCCAACTGAATTTACACAAAAGCCTGTCCAAAAGTTTGCATACACCTTATAGGCCTACATGACATTAGAAACTGCAACTTACATGAATGTGTAACCAGACTGTAAAAGAACATATTTGTGTAATTCTGTGCACCTCAAACTCTTATAGGGTAGGGTAGCCTTGTATCTTTGCTTATCATTTTCTGGGCAAGAACTAAAATAACCAATAAGCTGCACATAAATATTAATTCTAAATATTAATTGAAAATGTTTGTTAAAATGGGACTGACCTTTTGATTTCGAGTTGTTTTGTTGTTGTATATATTAATATAAAAGCTATATCAAATCGTTCCTTTATAAAGATCTGGTAAAATATCAGAACAATTCATTAGAATTTTTTGTGCAGCAAACCCACAACAGCTCTACGTGTCTAAAAAGACCAGCCATTTCTCATATTTGTATCACATCATTTACAAAATGGTTAATTATAAAAAACATTTTGTTGTTTGAATGCAAAGATAACTTGGCCTACGAGAAACATATAGAAATATCCATTAGCTTGAATGTTCCCTGTTGCACTGGCAACTCTCAACGGCCACCAGGACTTATACAGTTTTATAAAAGCTATTTATTTTTTGTTGTAAAGTATCACCTCAGAAAAATAAATTCTTCTGTCAGGCGCAGTTGAAGCCTCGGACAAAGGCCGGAGATGCTGTAGCCACACTGTCAGAAAAAAAGTGCAAAATGTGTACCTTCTGGGGTTCAATGGCTGTGTTTAATCTATTTTGGGTTTAATACATTTTTGTTCACTGAATTGTTCAGATCAGATCACTGTGGATGTTTAGCCTAATAAGCTTTTACTGTTTCATACACTTTGGCTTATTCCTTTTGTTACACAAGTAATTGTACCTTTATTTGTGGATTTAACTTTCTTCAACGATGCATCTTACTATGGTAGTTAAGCAGTGAGTTACATCGTTGTACGGGAAACGCACCCCAGGTCGTTTTTCATTCGGATTGGACTTTTAAACCGATGACAGTGCTCCATGTAAACGCACCTAGTGATCTTTATCAAGCTCTAATTTAATTAACATTTACTTCAATTAAAATTCATTAACCATTAAAAGTTCAACTATTAGTCACAGATAAAACCATGCTCCTCGTTACCAATGTTTAAAATAAAGAAATAATAATAAGCTAGGCTATATAATTTGTAATAATAAATAGTGTAAACATGTACGAAAACAACCTCAATGAAACAGATTTATCTTCCCCAATGCCTACAAAAACAGCAACATGTTTAATATACATTTCTGCCAAACCAACAGACCTAATCGTCATGCAGTTTACATGGTCGTGACCAGTGGCGTGCACAGACCTCCTCAGGGGCAGGGGCAGAAGGACCAAAAAGGGCACTAAAAAATAACAAGAATCTAATGTATTTTTTACATAATTTAAATTAATTTATTTATGACATAAATCACCTGTATTTAAAGCAGTACGCATCTGTCTGTTGTGTTTTTAAATATTTTAACAAAAAAAAAAAAAGGGGGGGGGGGTACATTTTGTTCCCCACTGGCTTTCAATATATGGTTAAAACCATTCTTAAAAATATTCCATATTTCCTTGGCATTCTATGAAAAGATATTGATTCAAATACAATGCATAACACATCTAACAAAAACAGGGAAATGATGATAATATTACTAAATATATATATATAATTATTTACTTTTCTAAACTGAACCAAACACATGCTTCCTGTAGTCATTTGCCATGATGAACTCCTGGCAAATGTTTTCCTTGGTTGGGTTCAGCATCTTGCCTGCCTACCTGCACTTCTTCGCTTGCGCCTGTTGCCTGTCTCACCTATGAAATATGAAAATGTGCTAGCCTGTTTCTGACATGACATAATTAAAATTAATTGCCTGACCCTTTACACAGCACATACCTGCAACTCTGAGCTACTTCTCCCTGTCTCACCCTCCCTGTCTTTAAGCAGCTTCACCTCATCTGTGCTCTGATATGAAAACAACTGAGTTATGATCATATTGAGTCCACATAGCCAGAAAAGAGTCTCTGGATGTACATTTTAAAAACTGGGTGTGCCACATTCATTTTCAGATTAATGTGTAAAAAAAAAACCTCACTGCATATCAATAACTTTACAGACTAGACTGGGCTGATGTGTAAAACTATACTCAGGCTCACCACATAACCATAACACTATATAGGCTAACTCAGGCTAGCTCGACATTAAGCCTTTTATTTGAACAAGTAAATACATTTTTACAAATTAACTTCCATTTTAAATGAACAAATATTGTAAGTGAACAACAATAGCTCAAGTTTAGAAAAACATTTATTATTAAGACTTATTTTATTTCTGCATCTGAGTATAATGAGTTGAGTAGCCAATAGCAGCCAGAGTCTGCTTGTCATACATTGCTGACAGAAAACGCTGCTGTTTAAAGTGGACACAGAATGCTCTAGGCAACAAATGTTTAGGTTAGCTAGCTAACGGTCTGAAGTTACCCAGCAAAAGTGTATGGTGACGTTATATCATCAACAGGTGTAGACCATAGACTGTAAAAAAATAAGTAGACAGACATTTTGATTACCCTGACCTGAGCTCATTTACTGAATCAACAAATTCACATCTCCTTTCTTTTTTTTCATCCATGAAGACATTAAAGTCATCTGTTGCTGGCGTTTCATGACTGACTGCGATACCGGCTGCTCAGTAGAACTTTCAGTCCGCTTACACTATTTAGAGTATGCACATTCTCTGGTATGCACGAGACGTCCCTGCCTGTACGCGGACGCGCGCATCGACACAGACAGGCAGGATGTCTGTTCTGCTCGGTCCTGCTCCTCCGTGACGATGACGGCGCGCGGTTAAAAAAAACAAAAACAAACTATTTTGAAAAGTGGGGGGGGGGGCATATCCCCCCTGTCCCCATTGGAAATTACGCCCGTGAGTTAACTACATTTGTTAACATGAACTAATAATAAACTGACCTTCTACAGCATTTATTAATCTTATATTAATTTAGTTTATATTAATTTCAACATTTACTAATACATTATTAAAATCAAAAGTTGTATGTTATATTAGTTAATGCACTGTGTCAAGTAACATGAACAAACAATGAACAGCTGTATTTTTATTATTTAACATTAAGATTAAAATATTAATATGCAATAACAAATGTATTGCTCATGGTTAGTTCATGTTGGTTAATACATTAACTTTACAAATGAGACCTTCATGCCAGTGTTACCATGATATCAAATATATAAATTTAGAGTTTGACATAGACTTTTTCATTTCATGAGCACGTGCACGGGTTGAAGCGCTATTTTTAGCACGAGTGTAATGTTTGTTAATAGATTTAACGTAAAAAAACATCATTAATCTTGACAAACTATATATCATTCTAAAGGTCTAAACCTCAAGCATCGAGGACAGACCACTGTTTTTCAATGACAAGCTTATAACGGCTGTATTTTTGCATGAATGTAAGCAATACACATCAAATCAAGCATAAATAAAAACAGAGCACATACCTTTAGTGTCCTAATTACGAGCCACACACGCATCCAGTGCAAACAATTCCAGAACGAATGGAAAGGTGAGGGTCCACTGAATAACATCCCATAGAGCATTTTAATCCAACGAAACAATAACGGTGTAATATTGATGGTTAATCCTTTGTTTACATCGCATTTCTGCGGAGCGAAGTATCATACTAGACTGTTATGCAATAAAATAATGCACCAAAAACACTAACCCCACTCAAAAACATGCAAAGATAGCCGCGATATAGTCAAAAATATCCAACCATAGCGATCGTTTTATCTGATGTCATGACGTGCTCATCCAATGATAATGTCTGTTTATCTGGAGCCAATAAAAGCATTGAATCGTCATGACTGACAGAAAATGTAGCCAATGAGCACACGATTCCAACGAGACCTTGCATGTGTATATTTGTCACATGGGCGTGAATATTTATTCATCTGAATGTGCCAATGAATGTGGCGCTATCTCCCACGAGATGCTCCGAGTTTGACACACCCCCATCTGACAGCTAAAAGCTAACGCGCTAGTAAACAAACAGAGGTCTCTTTGTAGTAACTGTTTGCTAATCTTACTAACTGGACGGAATGTATTATCCAATGGATCGTCAAAATAAGTTTTTATTGTGCTGAAGATGCTTTATTTGAGCTCACTCGAAGCAGCGATGTGAAAAAGGAGAGTGAAGACAGCGATGACGGTGCTTGTTGACAGAGAAGTTGATCCAATAACATACCGGTGAGTTGCTATGTGTAGTTGTTTATGTATATTGAGAATGTGTGTGAGAATGTATTTATTTTATTGTTTCTGTGTGCTAGAAAAAATGCAATATACCAGTATGCATTATACATATGCTGATATTTTGCATTTTTCCTAGCACACATGGGGAAAAATTATATATAATTTTTCCCCATGTGTGCTAGGAAAAATGCAAAATATCAGCATATGTATAATGCATACTGGTATATTATATTTTATTTACACACACATGGGGAAAAATTATATATAATTTTTCCCCATGTGTGTGTAAATAAAACATATATATATATAACACATGTAATTGTTTATATATATATATATATATATATATATATATATATATATATATATATATATATATATTGAGACTGTATTTATTTTATGTTTTTCCTGTGTGCTAGAAAAATGACAATATACCAGTATAGATTATACATATACTGATATTTAGCATTTTTTCTAGCACACACAGAAAAAAAAAAATATATATATATATATAATATATAAAATGCATTTTTTCCCCTGTGCTACAAAAAACAAATTGACGAAAAAAGAAAAGTTCTGGACGGCCGACCATCTGTGTGATTGTTGAATGCTCACTGTTTCACCGGCCATTATATTGATTGTAGGACTGTGTGCGAATGTATGGGCCGCCATCAATATGAATGCTCACTGTATAGCCGGCCGTTAGATTGATGCTTGGGCTGTGTGAGAATGTATAGGTGGCCGTCAATATGAATGCTCACTGTATAGCCGGCCGTTAGATTGATGCCTGGGCTGTGTGAGAATGTATAGGTGGCCGTCAATATGAATGCTGTCTAACCGACTGCCCATCAGTTTCATTGTTCATGGGATGGCCTGTAATTAGAGTGAATGATGACAGTGTGATTGTTGATTGAATGGGCAAACTATACAGAAATAGGACATGCAGTGCTAATTCTCATTCCTTTCCTTGCCATTCTACAGGCATCAGGTTGAGTCTTCAGATGAGCTATGGCATCCAAGCACCAGCCAACCAGCAGAAAAGAGAAGAACGCTTTCAGATTCTTCAAGATCTGCACTTGCTGTTGTAGACCTGAATCCGCCAGTAAAAGGCCAGTAAATGTTTTTTTTTTTACATTTGCAAATTGTGTGTGTTTTTATAGCTATATATTTATATTATATTGTTATTTATATTACTAGTTATATTTATAGTTATTATACTTATATTACTTGTTGTATTTTCAGTTGCAAAGAAGTTTAGCTCTTTTTTTATTAATATTTCATTTTTATTATATTTTTATAAGTTCTGTTGTACAAATAAATCACTAATACAAAGTCTTATGGTTCTGCCTATTATTTTATAGTTGAAAAAGCATTCAAGCATCATATATGATGGCTAAAACAGCTTGCAGTACACTTCATAACATTAGGTTATCAAGTCTCCTTTAGGTTTCTTGGCACCTGGACATATTCTTAGAAAAAAGCATGCAGGAACCCCATTTTTCATGATATCTTCGTCAAATTTTAAATATAAACTGATGAGACTTGTGCCTTTCAATTCATTAACTAACTGGATTCCTCCAGGCTTATTTTCA
Source organism: Gobio gobio (assembly GCF_949357685.1). NCBI lineage: Eukaryota > Metazoa > Chordata > Actinopteri > Cypriniformes > Gobionidae > Gobio > Gobio gobio. Next base: position 17,181,481 of record NC_137116.1, read on the forward strand.
TATATTTTTACATCAAATAATAAAGTGTTCATTGTAGCACAAATCATCTTCAAGACACTTCAACTTCTATAACTGTTTGTCTTTCTAAGTTTTTTTCTACTTTAATGTTTGGGTAATAAACTCTAAAGTGTCTTCTTTTTAAAGATGTCTAAATTGTGCATGTAGTGCAAATTGTTCAGCAACTGCAATTGTTTTAGTTGGGAGATGTCATTTCTGGGGATGTGCCTCAAGCAGGCGGAGGGAGAAATGGAACAGACATAGTCTTGGAAAAAAGCTTGCATGAACCACATTTTTCATTATATCTTCCTCAAACTTGAACTATAAACTGATAAGTCGTGTGGCTTTCAATCCATAACTGAACTGGATTCCTCCAGGTCTATTTTCATATATTTTTACATGAAATAATACAACATTCTGTGTAGTGCAAATAATTTTTGAGGCATTTCAACTATTATAATTTTTTATCTGTTTGAGAATTATCAACTCTGATTGCTTTTTAGTAGAGTCCCAAGTGTCTTCTTTCCAAAGATACCTTAATTGTGCCTGTAGCACACTGTTCTCAGGAGCTATAATTGTTTTAATTCAGGTAGGTCGTTTTCAGATGTGAGCCCCAAAGTGGGGGTGCAGTTTAACAGGTTAATTCATTTTTTATTTTTCTAGATGTATTTCCCCGAGCTAATAACGAGAGGATGTGCTATGGTCTTGGATAAAAACAAATTGAATGACATTGTCAGACTCAGAATGCTGCTGCTGAACTCAAGACTCGAGTTATGCTTTTATTATAATTAAGCATAACTTGCATGCTCCCACAACCTTTAGCCTACAGTAGCGTGGTGGTAGGATAAATATACATTTTCTGTATTAGCTTACCTGCTGATCGAGTAGTTTGAAAACTCGCGTGGCTAATTGCTGTGCTGTGCGCAGGCTGCGTGCATAGAGCTGAAAAGGTAACTCCGCCTACCGATCCACCTCCGCCAAAATAAAATTAATAAAAAAATACTTTTTGTAATATTGTTAGTGGTAAAATGGTAAAGAAGCGTATTTTTATTTATTAAAATATTTATAATAATAGTAATACATATTATTTACTGTTACCAGGGAGGGGCACATTACATTTTGAGACAAAAGGGGCAGGGGCTTGAATTTTTTTCAAAATTTTTTTCACCTTTAATTTTAATGGTTTACATTCTGCTTTCGTGCGCGGCACGCGGATGCACGATTTAACGGGCAGTAACGCACATTGGAGTTGGCCTATTTGCCCTTTGCAGTTACACATGCGCTGCATTTTAAAAACAGCACCTGATATGCCTAGTGGAGAGGGAGGTCTCCCCAGTTTGCAACGTCTTTTTTGGGCTAAATTTGGACCAAATCTGACGGACCAAACAGAGCCCAGTTTGCAACGTCTTTTTTTGGGCTAAATTTGGACCAAATCTGACGGACCAAACAGAGCCCAGTTTTCAACGTCTTTTTTGGGCTAAATTTGGACCAAATCTGACGGACCAAACAGAGCCCAATTTTCAACGTCTTTTTTTGGGCTAAATTTGGACCAAATCTGACGGACCAAACAGAGCCCAATTTGCAACGTCTTTTTTTGGGCTAAATTTGGACCAAATCTGACGGACCAAACAGAGCCCAATTTTCAACGTCTTTTTTTGGGCTAAATTTGGACCAAATCTGACGGACCAAACAGAGCCCAATTTGCAACGTCTTTTTTTGGGCTAAATTTGGACCAAATCTGACGGACCAAACAGAACCCAGTTTTCAACGTCTTTTTTTGGGCTAAATTTGGACCAAATCTGACGGACCAAACAGAGCCCAGTTTTCAACGTCTTTTTTTGGGCTAAATTTGGACCAAATCTGACGGACCAAACAGAGCCCAGTTTTCAACGTCTTTTTTTGGGCTAAATTTGGACCAAATCTGACGGACCAAACAGAGCCCAGTTTTCAACGTCTTTTTTGGGCTAAATTTGGACCAAATCTGACGGACCAAACAGAGCCCAGTTTTCAACGTCTTTTTTGGGCTAAATTTGGACCAAATCTGACGGACCAAACAGAGCCCAGTTTTCAACGTCTTTTTTTGGGCTAAATTTGGACCAAATCTGACGGACCAAACAGAGCCCAGTTTTCAACGTCTTTTTTTGGGCTAAATTTGGACCAAATCTGACGGACCAAACAGAGCCCAGTTTTCAACGTCTTTTTTTGGGCTAAATTTGGACCAAATCGGACGGACCAAACAGAGCCCAGTTTTCAACGTCTTTTTTTGGGCTAAATTTGGACCAAATCTGACGGACCAAACAGAGCCCAGTTTTCAACGTCTTTTTTTGGGCTAAATTTGGACCAAATCGGACGGACCAATCAGAGCCCAGTTTTCAACGTCTTTTTTGGGCTAAATTTGGACCAAATCTGACGGACCAAACAGAGCCCAGTTTTCAACGTCTTTTTTGGGCTAAATTTGGACCAAATCTGACGGACCAAACAGAGCCCAGTTTTCAACGTCTTTTTTTGGGCTAAATTTGGACCAAATCTGACGGACCAAACAGAGCCCAGTTTTCAACGTCTTTTTTTGGGCTAAATTTGGACCAAATCTGACGGACCAAACAGAGCCCAGTTTTCAACGTCTTTTTTTGGGCTAAATTTGGACCAAATCTGACGGACCAAACAGAGCCCAGTTTTCAACGTCTTTTTTTGGGCTAAATTTGGACCAAATCGGACGGACCAAACAGAGCCCAGTTTTCAACGTCTTTTTTGGGCTAAATTTGGACCAAATCTGACGGACCAAACAGAGCCCAGTTTTCAACGTCTTTTTTGGGCTAAATTTGGACCAAATCTGACGGACCAAACAGAGCCCAATTTGCAACGTCTTTTTTGGGCTAAATTTGGACCAAATCTGACGGACCAAACAGAGCCCAGTTTTCAACGTCTTTTTTTGGGCTAAATTTGGACCAAATCTGACGGACCAAACAGAGCCCAATTTGCAACGTCTTTTTTGGGCTAAATTTGGACCAAATCTGACGGACCAAACAGAACCCAGTTTTCAACGTCTTTTTTTGGGCTAAATTTGGACCAAATCTGACGGACCAAACAGAGCCCAGTTTTCAACGTCTTTTTTTGGGCTAAATTTGGACCAAATCTGACGGACCAAACAGAGCCCAGTTTTCAACGTCTTTTTTTGGGCTAAATTTGGACCAAATCTGACGGACCAAACAGAGCCCAGTTTTCAACGTCTTTTTTTGGGCTAAATTTGGACCAAATCTGACGGACCAAACAGAGCCCAGTTTTCAACGTCTTTTTTTGGGCTAAATTTGGACCAAATCTGACGGACCAAACAGAGCCCAGTTTGCAACGTCTTTTTTGGGCTAAATTTGGACCAAATCGGACGGACCAAACAGAGCCCAGTTTTCAACGTCTTTTTTTGGGCTAAATTTGGACCAAATCTGACGGACCAAACAGAGCCCAGTTTTCAACGTCTTTTTTTGGGCTAAATTTGGACCAAATCGGACGGACCAAACAGAGCCCAGTTTTCAACGTCTTTTTTGGGCTAAATTTGGACCAAATCTGACGGACCAAACAGAGCCCAGTTTTCAACGTCTTTTTTGGGCTAAATTTGGACCAAATCTGACGGACCAAACAGAGCCCAGTTTTCAACGTCTTTTTTTGGGCTAAATTTGGACCAAATCTGACGGACCAAACAGAGCCCAGTTTTCAACGTCTTTTTTTGGGCTAAATTTGGACCAAATCTGACGGACCAAACAGAGCCCAGTTTTCAACGTCTTTTTTTGGGCTAAATTTGGACCAAATCTGACGGACCAAACAGAGCCCAGTTTTCAACGTCTTTTTTTGGGCTAAATTTGGACCAAATCGGACGGACCAAACAGAGCCCAGTTTTCAACGTCTTTTTTGGGCTAAATTTGGACCAAATCTGACGGACCAAACAGAGCCCAGTTTTCAACGTCTTTTTTGGGCTAAATTTGGACCAAATCTGACGGACCAAACAGAGCCCAATTTGCAACGTCTTTTTTGGGCTAAATTTGGACCAAATCTGACGGACCAAACAGAACCCAGTTTTCAACGTCTTTTTTTGGGCTAAATTTGGACCAAATCTGACGGACCAAACAGAGCCCAGTTTTCAACGTCTTTTTTTGGGCTAAATTTGGACCAAATCTGACGGACCAAACAGAGCCCAGTTTTCAACGTCTTTTTTTGGGCTAAATTTGGACCAAATCGGACGGACCAAACAGAGCCCAGTTTTCAACGTCTTTTTTGGGCTAAATTTGGACCAAATCTGACGGACCAAACAGAGCCCAGTTTTCAACGTCTTTTTTTGGGCTAAATTTGGACCAAATCGGACGGACCAAACAGAGCCCAGTTTTCAACGTCTTTTTTGGGCTAAATTTGGACCAAATCTGACGGACCAAACAGAGCCCAGTTTTCAACGTCTTTTTTGGGCTAAATTTGGACCAAATCTGACGGACCAAACAGAGCCCAGTTTTCAACGTCTTTTTTTGGGCTAAATTTGGACCAAATCTGACGGACCAAACAGAGCCCAGTTTTCAACGTCTTTTTTTGGGCTAAATTTGGACCAAATCTGACGGACCAAACAGAGCCCAGTTTTCAACGTCTTTTTTTGGGCTAAATTTGGACCAAATCTGACGGACCAAACAGAGCCCAGTTTTCAACGTCTTTTTTGGGCTAAATTTGGACCAAATCTGACGGACCAAACAGAGCCCAGTTTTCAACGTCTTTTTTTGGGCTAAATTTGGACCAAATCTGACGGACCAAACAGAGCCCAGTTTTCAACGTCTTTTTTTGGGCTAAATTTGGACCAAATCTGACGGACCAAACAGAGCCCAGTTTTCAACGTCTTTTTTTGGGCTAAATTTGGACCAAATCTGACGGACCAAACAGAGCCCAGTTTTCAACGTCTTTTTTTGGGCTAAATTTGGACCAAATCTGACGGACCAAACAGAGCCCAGTTTTCAACGTCTTTTTTTGGGCTAAATTTGGACCAAATCTGACGGACCAAACAGAGCCCAGTTTTCAACGTCTTTTTTTGGGCTAAATGAAGGCTATGACCAAACAGCTAAAGCTATATTAAAGAATGAAGAATCGATTAAAAATTTGAAAAGGAATGTTTTTTTTTCCTTTCTTTTAAAAAAAACTTTTTCTTGTGTTTGTAGATTTTTGTTCCATACAGTAGTACATGTGTAGTTTCCTCACTGTTAAGCTCATTTTGTGTGTATGTGTGTGTAGTTTAGGTTTGACTAAAATCGTATTTATTTTGGACACTCGTTAACACTAGCAACTGCACAGAAAAGGCACTTCTTTTTTTGCAATATTTTCATTCATCTTACGCACCTTTTTAATGTTTTTTATAAGTTGTATATTCTGTGTAACCTATAAAAACATTAAAAAGGTGCGTAAGATGAATGAAAATATTGCAAAAAAAGAAGTGCCTTTTTTGTGCAGTTGCTAGTGTTAACGAGTGTCCAAAATAAATACGATTTTGAAAACATTTCACACAAATAAGTGAATAAATAGAAAATAAAAGGGATACTTTTATTTTAGTACACAAACGCGAGCATCCGTTTTGTGTTTCAGCAATCAGCGCTGTGACAAAAAAAAAAAAGCGCTGTGACAGAGTTGACCAATGAAATCGAGTCATAGACGGGAGTCAATGCTGCGGGGCGTGGTTTTGGCGTAAGGGGCGTGGTTTTGGCGTAAGGGGCGTGGTTTTGGCGTAAGGGGCGTGGTTTGCGCTTAACTGGTTTGGGGGAAAAAATGACGCGAGCCAGACTGAGCGAACGCCGCTCTGCACGTTTGAATCAGGGACTTAGCTAAGTATTTGAGGGGCGGGGGAGGGGTATTTTAATTTTAATACATTTAAAATAAAACATTTAATGGTTTACTTTTGGTAAATGTATTGGACATACTGGCGGGTTGTTTTTACAAGTACAGTTTTTGGATCATCAAAGTTAGGGGGGCAGCTGGGGGGGCAAGGCTCTAGAGTGGGGGGGCACCTGCCCCCCCTTGCCCCCCTGTAGATCCGCCCATGATTCACACACACACACACACACACACACACACACACACACACACACACACACACACACACACACACACACACACACACACTACCTTTAAGATTTTTTAAAATGTTTTTGAAGAAGTCTCTTCTGCTCACCAAGGCTGCATTTGTTTGTTTTTTTTTGTTTTTTTGTTGTTGTTTTTTTACAATTTTAAATAACTATTTTATATTTCAATATATTTTAAAATGCAATATATTTCTGTGATTCAAAGATGAGTTTTCAGCATCATTACTCCAGACTTTAGAGTCACAATCCATCAGAAATCTTTTTTTACTTTCTATTTCAGATAAATGCTGTTGTTTAGAACTTTCTATCCATCAAAGAATCCTAAAAAAAAATTGTTTTACACAACTGTGTTCAACACTGATAATAATCATAAATGTTTGTTGATCATCAGATCCTCATATGAGAATGATTAGTGAATTGTCATGTGACACTGAAGACTGGATTAATGATGATAAATTCAGTTTTGATCACAGGAATAAATGACACTTTAATATATATTCACATAGAGAACAGTCACAACAGAACTGTCACAATATTACAGCTTTTTTGTATTTTTAATAACCTAAATGCAGCATTGGTGAGCAGAAGAGACTTCTGTAAAAACATTAAAAAATCTTACTGTTCTCAAACTTTTGACCGGTAGTGTGTTTGTATATTAATCCTGCTGGGATTGAGCTATGAGGAAGTGCAAGTTTACTAATACTTTGTTCAATTTGAATAAATGATTTTGCTTTGCAAGTAATTTTGTGATTCTGCATTTCCTTTTGTAGGTTTTTTTTTTTTAATTGCGTGATATAGGTCTTAAATTTAATTCATAATGGTCTTGAAAAGGTCTTAAAAAGTCTTAAATTTGACTTGGATACCCTGGGGAATGAGTAGGTCTAAGGATTTATTGTAAAATCATTTTAAAAATCTGCTTTTTATCTGCGATATCAATTTCTTAAAGTCTGTCTTTAATATGAAATATGAGCCTCTTATGCATCCACTGTGGGGAAAAAACTCCTGTATATTTAAGAGAAACATATGGATTGTCATATACATTTATTTAGAGAGAAGTATTATTTATCTAATTTGTTACCAAAAAGTTTAATTCATACTGGATGCCAGAGGGCGCCTTCGAGCAGAAACTCCACATTTGCCTCAGTATTCAGGAAGTTTTCAGGAAATCCCTAATGTGAAGCTTAGCTAGCGCTGTAGTCTGAATAAAAGAAAGATAGAAACGCTTTGACTGAGTAAACATGAAGACAATAAACACGACCGCATCAAGATATGGTGTATTTGAGTTCTTCAAGCCTTCTCTGGTATTTTAATAATAATAAAGCAGTGCTGATTGACGTAGACTTTATCACTGTATAGAATACTATCCAATAACTACATTGTCAGCCTCATTCTGTGATAAGAAGCCACGTCAGCTCACAACTTGACCGACTATATGAAATGAGTTAAAACATGTTATTAAACGTATTTTGTTGGTTTATGAACGCTTCACATTACTAGTTTGTTCCAAACTGAGTTTTCAAACGCAAATTATAAGCGACTAACTTTACTTGTGTGTACAGCATTTTGAATGGGAATAAGTCAAAGCAATTTGAAAAAGCACCAAAATGACGGGACGAGCAAGAGAGAGATCAAGAGGCAGAGGTCGTGGTCAGGAGCCTGCTGCTTCTGGCGCGGTGAGTTTATTTATAATTAGTTGAATATGATATATCTTTATTGAAATAAGCTTTTTAGTATTCCAATTCCTCTGCAGCAACCACCATTATCACAAGAGGCTGCAAAGCCAGTTATGCCCACTGCACCTGAAGGACAGCTGGTGGGCAGAGGGAGACCTGCACCTGGAGCGATGTCTGAAGAAGGTAAGTGCAATTAGTGGAAATATATACTGCACTATTATATACTATAACATTCACAAATCCTGTATCTTACTCTTTTCTTTATATCTCCCTGTAGCAATGCTCACGATTTCTGCAGGCTTTCAGCAGGTAAAGATAGGGGAGAGAGGTGGGCGCAGGCGGGATTTCCATGATTCTGGTGTCCACACTCGCCAACTCATGGAACATGTGAAAGAGTGCAAAACAGGTAACACCAAAATGTTAATGAGCATGAATTGATTTTTGCTGTTTTGCAATATGCATCGCGGATACATTGATCTTGAAACATGTATTTCTGAATCGTGAATTATTGATTTCAGTCAATAATCGATTTAAAATGCTAAGAATCTAATTAATCGTGATTCAATAGCGATTCAGTGCTTTAAAATATATAAACATTAAATTGCTACATGCACAAATTCATGGAGATGTTGTGTGGTGTCATTCGCTCTCTCACAGCTCTCTTGCACAGATACATATAAAGAGAACAAAGAGGGCTTTTCTTACTATTCCGTGTAGAAAAGTTAGTTTAGGATTAGCTGGAAAAGTGCTTGACATTCTAGTCTATATTTGCAGCTCCCTAAATACAATGGCAAGCAGTTTTATAGAAGAGGCATTTAGTAGGGGTGTAACGATTCGTTTTAACAACGATACGATTCGTATCACGATTTGAGGTTGTCGATACGATTCAAGGACGATATTGGTTAATTTAGAACGATACGATCCGAAACGATTCAGTGACTTGAAATCGATTCAGTAACTTTTTAGCCAAAAATTGTGTGACTGAAATAATTATCTGGATACTGGTCAGTGCAGGTGAAGTTTCCTAGATTCCTGTTGTTTCTTGTAAGGGAATCCGGTATATCAATTAATTATGGATATAAACAAACAAGTAAACAACAATTAATGGCAAATGCATTCAAATTTTATTTGAATAAAGTGCAACCAACAGTTTAGGTTGAATTAACAGGAAGTTAACCTTTTCTGCTCTCATTTTCAATATTCAATACATTTTCAATAAAAGCACAGTAAGTGCAACCAACATTTCAACAGTAGGTTAACCTGCTACTTCTGCTTTTGTTTTCCAACATAAAAATATTACAATATTAATATCAAAAATAAAGTGCAACTAACTTCTCTTCAGGTTTAATTAATAGTAAGTTTACCTGCTACTTTTGCTGTTGTTTTTCAACATTAAAATAATACAAATACAATATTAATATCAAAAATAAAGTGCAACCAACATTTCTTCAGATTGAATAAACTGGCTGAACCTGCTACTACTCTCAGTTTAATAAACAAACAATATTTAACAAAAGATAAAATGTAACCAACTACTCTTCAATGACTCTACAGATTTCTTTTTCAAAAATATCACCATGATCTGACCGCAGAACACTTCTCTGTGCGTTCACTATGTCGCCAGCTGTACTAAAACTCGCTCTGCTGGCACACTGGTGTCAGGAATGCACAGGTAACAAGCAAGGGTTGAAAGTACAGGTAGCTCTTTCTCCTGGTGGCTTGATAATTTCTCGCTCGTTGGCTTCTCCTCTGCCATGCGCCATGCTATGTTTTGTTTTCTCAAGCCCCGTTCACACCGCCAGCGACACGCAGCGACAAATCGTCACGATCCCATTCATTTCAATGAGCGCTGCTGCAGGTGCGTTGCGATGATGTCACAGATAGGCAGACTGAATCGAGTAACGTTTAACGCCTTTATCATTAAAAGTGCTAAGAAAAAACATCCATATAAAGTCTGACGTGCTTAAATCCAATGTGTTATTTCCTATGATCGATACAATCGATTGATTACCTTTTAAAACGATGTTAGATCGATATATGTCGTCCGGAAGGCCAACTTGCCGAGCACAGATTGATGTAGTTAGATCATAGGAAAATAAATCGATACATCGATGTAGTAGATGAATCGTTACACCCCTAGTTTTTATACTGTACAAACTGTACATTCTATCCCCCTACACTACCCCTAAACCTACATATCACACACACACACACACACACACACACACACACACACACACACACACACACACTAACACACACACACACACACACACACACACACACAGGGCCGTTTGAAGAAATTTGGGGGCCCCAAGCAAAATGGACATAGAGACAGTGCAAATACTGTTGTTGCATATACTGTCCATAAAATTTGAAAACATTTGCAAAAAACACCACTGTATCATTAAAAAAAATTTGTAAACCTTTAACCGTTTTTAAAACATATATAAACATTACATAGATAGACGGACCAGATATTCCTAACACTTTGGGAATACTTAAGGGTTACTAGTTGGTTTGTAAACTGTCTATAAACATTATCTAGATGGTTATTATAAAGTTGCAACAGATGACTATAATACCTTGATAAATAGTTAATAAACAGTACCAGTAAAACATGTGGGCAGTACCAGTAAAACATGTAAACAGTACCAGTCAAACATGTGGGTTGTCCTGATACTGTACTTCAAAATGTAACAGTGTAAAAATTGACACAGAATAAAGTAATTGTTCAAGATCTATTGGTAACTCATAAAAATAATGTCATATTTGCATAAACTGTCACTACCGTATATATCCCGACACTAGCACACAAAGATAAGCTATGAAAAAAATAATGTTCCTCTGCCTCTTTCTGGTTAAATAATGTTTATAATAATTGTTAATATAGCATACTATATTAACTATTCCAGGTTATTTATGCATAGCATAAATAATAGTTAGTATAGCATGCTATGCCACTTTCATCAAAACATATTACAAAGCTATAGCAATCTCATGTAATTTCGTCTGTTCGAAAAAAAAAAGTTGCTCTAACTGTTCGTTACAAGCAGCATTTGCCGTCAGGCAGGTAACGATAGCTAACATAAACATATTTTTGCTAGCCTACCTGCTGCAAACTTACACTTTTTTTGTACAAGACAAGTAGAGCTATTTTATCCAGTGTAATTTATCACATACCACTATCTTGTTTTTTTTCTTATCCTCCTCTTCCTTTCTCTATTTTCTTTTCTGGCTTCCTGAAGCATAAAATTCCGCTTCAAATCCGAGGATGTTTTGTATTTTGCCGCAGCAGAGATCGCGTGGTTGGCTGGCTGCTGTCAGCGACTTCTGAGAGGGGCCCCTTAAGGGGGATCCCGATAACAGTGTCATTGCACTTTACTGCATTGACTATCAATGGGGCGCTCACACAGTTTGTCGTTTCATTTTATTCTTAACCTGTCGCTGTCTTGGGGCCCCAGGCCAGCTCGAGGCCCCAAGCAATTGCTTGGTTTGCCTGCCTTGTCGCGACGGGCCTGGTGTGTGTGTGTGTGTGTGTGTGTGTGTGTGTGTGTGTGTGTGTGTGTGTGTGTGTGTGTGTGTGTGTGTGTCAGTGTCCCTTGATTAGCTGACATGAGACGCATCCACACAGACAGGACACTGACACACACACACACACACACACACACATGTTGGTGCAACAGCATTATGAGGACTCTCCATAGGCGTAATGGTTTTTATACTGTATAAACTGTATATTCTATCCCCCTACACTGCCCCTGCCCCTAAACCTAACCCTCACAGGAGACATTCTGCATTTTTACATTTTTAATAAAACATTGTTTAATATGTTTTTAAAGTGATTTGATTTACGGGGACATTTGAAATGTCCTCATAAACCACCTTGATGTTGTAATACCAGTGTAATACCCATGTCATTATACAAATTTGTGTCCTCATAAATCACATAAACAAGCACACACACACACACACACACACACACACACACACACACACACACACACACACACACACACACACACACAGACAGGACACTGACACATACACACACACACACACACACACACACACAGGACACTGGCATACAGCGCGCTCTCTTATGTCTTGTCGCGCTTGGAAGCATTTACATGAATAGGAGCGTGGTGATCATGTAACGCTAAGCAAAAATGGATATAAAAACGGACGCTGCGTTATTTGCGTTAAATATTTTTAATGCGTTAAGCTTCCGTTTCACGTTGACCGAGTTTGGTGGAGATTGAATAAATCGCCTACGAGGAGAACGTAAAAACTCAGACCCTGAATTATACAAATATTCACGTTCAAACAAACTAACTTTCTGTGAAAAAAGACACTTATAAACAGACACTTGTAGAAAATAATGTGAATTTTTTTTTTTTTATAAATTTGAACTATGTCAGTAAATAATGAATTTAAAGACAAATGTGTCAAAAGTGATCTTTGCAAACACAGCACATGACCTTCTGTAAAGCACATGTATAGAAAACACACTCACACTCCTCTGTTTTTAAAAAAGAGTTCTGTCTGAATGAGTACATGAAATCACGGCTGTCAGGTGAAAAGAATTGTAACTCAAATGTCATTTAGAAAATTAGTCCTGTATGAGTAGTGATATAGTGTCATAGTTCATGTCCACATTAACCACTACGTTGTAATACCAGTGTAATACCCATGTCATCATACACATTTGTGTCCTCATGAATCACATTAACAAGCACACATACAGAGAAAGGGAGTTTCAAAAATAATACAACACTGCCCCCTTTTGGTGATAGAGGGGAGGGCACACAAACAGCCAAAAACATTATTAAACTTTGACATGTTGCCATGGCAACATTTTTTGAAATATTAGGAATCCATTCATATGTCTCTATCTGTCATGTTTTCACATTATACTGATGAAGTTTGAAGTCAATCGGGTGCAAATAAGATGGGGATTCAAAGCATTTTTGAAAGTGACACACTTCCTGCTGCCAGTTGGTGGCACTATAACTTTGACTCACAAAAGTCATATCCATGTGATCGGCCTCTTACAACGAACACACAGCTGAAGTTTCATCCAAATCATTCAATGTTTGCACAAGTTATTACACACTTCCTGTTTCCCTTTTCTCGCCATAAATTCGTTGCTTCGCCACGGCCAAACCATTTGAGTTATCAAAAATCCGCTCGCAATTTAGCATCCTCTGTGTCTTGACTTTATGCTGACCGAGTTTGGCACTGATTGAAATAATGGCCTCGGAGGAGTATATTAAATTCCAGAGCATGTGTTTTCAGAACAACCCATATCAGCTCACTTCCTGTTGGGCTGACACGTAACTTAGAGCACGAAAGTTGTTTGGCCCAATGAGGTCTATATGTGTACCGAGTTTCATACATGTACGTGCAAGTGTGTTTGATATATAGACCAAGTTTTCAGACCCCACTTTAGGGGGCGCTGTCGAGCCCCCCTGCCACGCCCGGGTACCAGCTTCAGCCCGGCTCTGATGGCCGCGCATTCCGACGCCTGTGCGAAGTTTCAAGAGTTTTCGAGCATGTTAAGTGCCCCAAAAGTACCCGAGAAGTCAAAAAAAAAGAAGAAAAAAAAAAAAAAAAAAAAAAAAGAATAATCCTTAGGGGAACAATAGGGCTCTGCGCCCTTTGGGCTTGGGCCCTAATAATAATAATCCTAAGGAAAACAATAGGGCTCTGCGCCCTTTCAGGCTTGAGCCCTAAATAATCCTTAGGGGAACAATAGGGCTCTGCGCCCTTTCAGGCTTGAGCCCTAAATAATCCTTAGGGGAACAATAGGGCTCTGCGCCCTTTGGGCTTGGGCCCTAATAAACTTTCGAAATCCAATAGGGTCCTCACACCATCGGTGCTCGGGCCCTAAAAATTCACATGTACATAAATATTCACAGCCTTTGCCATGACACTCAAAACTGAGCTCAGGTGCTTGACCGGACGGAGTCCACTGGTGGTAAATTCAGTTGATTAGACAGGATTTGGAAAGGCACCCACCTGTCTATATAAGGTCCCACAGGAAGGAATTGGAATTGTAGTCCAAGGAATTGTCTGTAGACCTCAGGCACAGATCTTGGGAAAGTTACAGAAACATTTCTGCAGCATTGAAGTTCCCCATGAGCACAGTGGGCTCCATCATCCATACATGAAGAAGTTTGGCACCACCAGGACTCTTCCTAGAGCTGGCCGCCCGGACAAATCGGGGGAGCGATCGGGGGAGAAGGGCCTTAGTCAGGGAGGTGACCAAGAACCCGATGGTCACTCTGACAGAGCTCCAGCGTTTCTCTGTGGAGAGAGGAGAACCTTCCAGAAGAACAACCATCTCTGCAGCTCTCCACCAATCAGGCCTGTGTGGTAGAGTGGCCAGACGGCACATGACAGACCGCCTGGAGTTTGCCAAAAGGCACCTGAAGGACTCAGACCATGAGAAAGTAAATTCTCTGGTCTGATGAAACAAAGATTAGGGCTGTAACGATTTGACCAAAAATAAAAACCTTCTAATGAAAAAGTGCATTTCTTTGTGATGTTAAAATACTTGAAGGAAACGGTTCACTTTCAGCAGTTCTTGTCTATGGGGCAGATTTCTGCTTGTACATCAGATAAATGAACACAGTAGGCCTGCATTACATTTATTTGAATGCATTAATGAGAGAGTGATTGTGTGTGTGAATTAGTCTTACCGTCTCTATTCATTATGAAGCTGTGGTTTGTACTTACTTCAAAGGTATTCAAATCTATAACGGTTGAGTTTCTAAGCTACTTTGGTGACTTTACTTTAGTCACAGGACAGCGTTGACACTGCGTTTCTGCGCTGCTCTCTGCAAGTGATCTTCACGTGATGTGCGAGCTTCTGTCTGAGTGTTCGTTTGTCACAATATATAAGCCATTAGTTCAACATAATACACATCTGATGGACTAAAATCGCTTTAATGTTCAAACTGGCAGGACTTAAAACACATACAAATGACAAAGCTTTGTGAGGACGAAAGTGAAAGCGATCTGGCTTCAGGGCTTGTCTGTGTGTGTGTGTGTGGCAGCGCGTAGGCTATAAGAACGGCGATTAACTGACCAGTATACTGCCGTCCAAAGGCAAAGCGCAGTAACTACAAATTTGGTCAAAATTGAGTTAAGACTTGAAATGGGCTTTGTGACATCTGTTCTGTCTTGTGACAAAGTTTGCTGGTTCAATTTTGTCCAGTTTTAGAGAAACGAGCGTGTCAAAATTGCAGTAACTACAAAATCCAAGCCAATACCAAGGCAAACCGCAGTAAGTGATGTTACTGTGTTCTAGCTTTGTTTCCCCGCTTTTGACACCGCAGATACTGCGGTTTCAGCCTCGTCACGATGGGGATTGTATGCGGTTTGCCCCGATCGTAACACACAGAAACAACAAGCCAACCATGGCACAATCCCGCAGCCAAATGATGGTTGAACTCGCGTTAAAACGCAAATATTCAAAGACTGGTAAGAAAGATAGCAAAATATAAACTCATAGTAAGGCAACTAACAGCTTTATAATCAGTTAACATTGACTAGCCAGCCGCTAGCAAATTTTGATTTACCTGTGCTGCTCTATTAAAGGCAATATCCTCTGACAACGTAATGATAATCCCATTGAATCACGTTGGTGTTTGTTGATTCGGACATCTCTCCGTTTCAGGCAGCTAATCCAATTGTATTGACAGGGGTTACTTCTTCAAAAGTTAGCTGGGTCTGGTAAAGTTATCTTGTTAGACAAAGTTACTCTAAAAGTTAGCGACGCCAGCCGGGCGACAGCAAGCACACTAGGTGAAAAAGTACACTTGCATAATGTACTGAAAGTACTCTATTTTCACGCACTAATTTCGTAGGCTACTTAATAAACAAAACAAAAAAAGTGCCAATCAGTTTTTTGGATTTCACAGATAGGCTAGCTAAGAATACATAATAATTATATTTTAATGATTAATTATAGCTTTAAGGGTGTAGATAGCATAAATA